>NC_054708.1:48062100-48195363 GCF_016097555.1 Gigantopelta aegis | reverse complement strand
ATATACGCACAATTTTGTCTCCGCACCATGACTTATTATTAATGACAAAATGCAACCACGGTATTTCACCCACCCAGAGCCCCAGAAGAACACTGAACTCCAGAGAACAGCAGACAATCACAGTAAGATAACAAACGCAATAACGAAATTCAAGCCTAACTAACTACGCTATACTACTAACGATTCCCAACCTAGAATATTAGGTTCATCTTCATCATTTAGTCATTTTCCCTAACGTAATAGTCAGGGGGCGGGTGTCGCTCAAAGTTTTTACCTAAACTAAACTGGGGTGTCGTTTGAAGAAAAATTGTTCATTAATAATAAATTTACTATGGCAAGCAATAGGCTTTTTACCAAGTACATACTACTATAAGGGCTCTTGCCGTTTAAATTTGATACCTAATTAGTCTAATCCCCCCCCCCCCATTGTGTTAAAATGCTACACAAGGACGGAGGGGGAGGGCTGGTGTCGTGAAGACCGTGAATTCACTAGATTAGGGACGGAAGACATTAAGTTACAAACCTTAACACCAAACTAGGACTACTACAGACTACCGCGCACCGCTTCACCGCCAACAGTACACAGGATGCAGTTGACTAATGATAACATGGCATCCGTTCCCCCCATTACATGGCCCAGCACGTGGCTCTAATAAGGAACCGACGAAAAGACTACCGGTTCCGAGTACACAATTGCCATGCACTCGGGGGGAGCCGAAACAAAAGAATATCAGCCTCCCCACCCAATCTCCAAAATCTTGCTGCTGGAAAATGTACTTGGTGTCACCTAAGGAGGAAGCGGAGGACCATTCCAAACATCAGCACACGGGGTTACGAACCACCCCGGAACAAACGCCTTGCCTACCAGTGTCTACACACAATTGCACGAGTCTCCTCTGGGTTTCATGCCACGACCAGAAGAGGTCAGGGGTCCTTATAAAGGGGAAACCCCCCCTAACGGACAACCTAGGGAGACAACCAGCATCACGAAGGTCTATAATTAACGAGCTACTCTCGACCCACTAACGAGCTATTCTCGATTTAAAACCTATACTAGCTCGCACATTTACCTTTCGACCGACCGTTCAAAATTGTGCCAAATTTCCTCAACAAAAATGCGCACCTTTTCTCTTTGGCATTAACAGCTCCATTCAAATTCCATAACACCACCACCACCCCTCCCGCTTGCTACCGATTCAATCGGGCTGCTGGTGCTCCCTTGCACCTGCCAGCGCAAGCGGTCCCTCCTTGCCCCCCCCCCCCCCCCCCCACCTTTCCTGTCATGGACAGGCGTGCGCAACAACAGCTTGTTCTGAATGTGCACGTAAAACCCTATGACCTGACCTGACAAGAGTTGAGCCAAGGTCACAAAACTAGGAGCTGTATTGAACATGGACTAAGGTAAGAAACTCTTTTTATTATACTAGGAAATATTATTTGTGTAAAGTCAAAGCCGTTAGGACTTTTTTTAGTAAAATATATTGTATATCTTGATTTTTCTAGAACTGTGTTTTTTAATTCATGTATTAAGTTACTAAACCGCTAGCAACTCTCTTTATTGTATTAGGAAATATTATGTGTGTAAAGTCAAAACCGTTAGGACCTTTTAGTAAAATATATTGTGTACTTTGATTTTCTTAGAACTGTTTCTGTTAATGCATGTATTAAGTTACTAAACCACTAGCAATTAAGGTAACCCAACCCAACCAGAAAGTACTATAGACCTTTATTAAATCTTTAATAAAAACTAACTTGGTGGCAAAACACTGCTACATCTAAAAAACCAATAACGAAAATTATACGTGGCTCCGTTCAGGTCCGCAAAAAAAAGAAGCCTTTGTCTGAATCACTTAACTCGCTAAATCAACGAGACTCTCCAGCTGACTCACGATGAGACTAGACGTGTGTCCGTGCGCTCTCGACTTGCCCCCCCCCCCCCCCCACCTGGGGGGACTGATAGCCAGCTTTGGCTCCTTGTTGGAGTTTAGGGTCACCTATACCGGGTCACGGGCGACCGTGTCTCTGGTATATGGAGACCCGCCTCCAAAGAAGAGGACCGGAGGAACTGGAAGAGGAAGGAGAAGGAAGAAATCCTTCGTGCTGGGGACGGCTCAGGGATGGTGACAAAGCTGGCGGGCTCAAACCGCCACAGTGGCGCTTCCTTCTTCTGCGTCGCCTCCCCCACCGAGTGTTCTCCGGAGAGGAAGAGCGACAGCCATCGGCAACCACTTCATCCCCGGGACCCCCGCCCTACTCGGACATGGACACAGCGATGTGCCAGCCGGCCAGTAGGTCACCACCGAAATGGACCTCCAACTCCTAAAACGACGACACTCGGTGCAGCGGTCAACTTTATCGACCACTCCCGTTGAGTCGTCACCAGGATTTGTTGCTGTGGCGGCACCGAATAGGAAGGCGTCACTCACCGACCATCCAACCATCCAAGACCAAGCCGCCGCCGGAAGCCGTCCCCTTGAAAGAGGAAGAGAACGAGGACGTAGGACGAGGACGAGAACGATGGATCCTGGCCCTGGGGTGGACTTCGCATCAGCTCCATCCGTACATGCAAGGGGACACTCTTCAACCGATCCAACTCCGGGGAGGTTTTCGCTAACATTGACTGGAAGCCAATGGAGGACGGCAGCAGCTACGAAATTCAACCACAAGACTTTGTAGTACGCCGGGAGTGATCGGACCCACCGAAGGGACAGATATATATAGACAGTTGCGTCATGGTTATGAAGATGGACAACTGGTCTCTTCATAAGATGCTCAGAGCAGTCCTACGGCCCCGGTTACTCCACGTTAGTACAGGCTCTACGCCAGCGACAACACCAGCTGCCGTACACTCCGAGGCCACTCCAGGATCCCCGAGATAACGCAACCTTAACTAGGACAGGTAACCTCCTTTGGGCTTAGTTTGGACTTTAAACATTTTCGATCGAGCTTCTAAACTTCTTATGTTTATTTTTTTATAAATAGTCCAACGCACTTTTACTTTGGCGCCCGTTCAACTTGCTCCAAATCACCTTAAAAACTTTTCGGCCGAGCGAGCAGTCAAACTTATTTTTGGGTTTAAATTCATAGTCCGGACATGATGCTAGGTGCAGTTAGTCTCCGTAGACATAGGTTTTTCTAGCTAGACCCGAAGGAATCGAAATTCAGCCAGTCAGAACACGGCCCATTTTCGATGTCTACTAGTCGGTCCGCGCAGTCGCTGGACACTACTAAATACTTGTATTCCAAATTCCGCCCACCTCAAACTCCCCCCCCCCCCCCCCGTCCTGGACTTAGTCACTGGCGAAGTCAGAGATTAAGCCCATGACAGGCGTACGTGAAGCTTTCGTGGCATATATGTACGTTAAACCCCTTAACAACAACAACAGCTAAATCAACTACTAAATTCACTAATAACCTCATTTTCTAATTAGCTCTAGTTGTATAATAATATAGATATATAGTAATACTACTTAAAACTAAGTTAGATAACTCAACAAAGCCTTAACGCCCAAAAGAAATAGAAAATAAGAAAAATAAAAACCGCTAAACCGAAAAATAAAAAATAAAAATGGCTGAACAAAATCAAACCAACAAAACCACGCTCAACATGGTTGAAGAAGAAATTCATGTCCTAACCCAGGACGAAAAAGAACCAACCCCCACCCCAAAATCCCCTACCCCACCTCCCCAACCCAGTAAGCCCACCACCAACAAAAAAGGTAGGAAAAACAAACTAGATAAAGAATTAAACCCTGAAATTGAATTTATTAGCCTTAACCCCCACCTCAAAACAAAGGAGCGAGCGCTAAACCTAGCACGTAAATCCACCTGCCGCCCCACCCCCACGACTCCTAGGAGTTCGATAAAGCGGCCCGGATCACTTAATCTGAGCCAAGAGTACAACCTGTTCTCGGACAGTGAACCAGAAGACGAGATGGATCCAGAAATCCCCATTAAAAATAAATTCGACCTACTCGCCACCCCGGGCAAAAGCCATAAAAAAGCAAAAAAAGCAGACCAGGATAATAGGTTAAAAGGGATAAGACAGGTAACCATAAATGGAGAAAACCCCAGCCCATACCAGTACATATACTGGCAAAAATTTCTAAGCGAAACAAACATAAACCCTCTTAAAGCCCCCTATCACACCCAGCTAGCCAATGGAGCCACCTATATATATATACATCAAAGGGGAGGAAAAAACGTTAGATGCGCTAGGTCCAACGTAGATCGGTACTTAGTCAGACACGACAAACGGGACAGCTCTCTCGATGCAAGTAGACGTGTCTACGTGCGCTCTCGACCTGTGTCCCCACCTGGGGGGTCTGATAGCCAGCTTTGGTACTCTGTTGGAGTTTCGGGTCACCTATACCGGGTCACGGGCAACCGTGTCTGGTATATGGTGACCCGCCTCCAAAGAAGAGGAAAGGAGGGACTGGAAGAGGAAGGAGGAAGAAGAAACCCGTGTTAGGGACAGCCCGGGGGGGGGGGGGGACAAAGCTGGCGGCTCAACCGCCAGCGGCGGTCCCTGCTGCGTCGCCGCCCCCGCCGAGTTCTCCGGAGAGGACGCGACAGTCATCGGCTCCTGCACCCCCGGATCGGCCATACTCCGAACAGGACATCGTCACGCACCGAAGGGACCAGACATACAGGCAGTGCATCTTGTTTTGGAAGATCGACAATAGATCTATCCACAAGATGCTCAAAGCAGTCTGCGGCCCCGGTTATTCCAGTGTAGTCAAGACTCTACGTCAGCGACAAGACCAGCTGCCGTCACTCCGAGATACTCCAGGCTCCCCGAAGTAGAACCAACCTTACCTAGGACAGGTAACCTCCTTTTTGGGGCTTAGTTGGGACTTTAAAACTTTTTGGCCGCGGCTCAATATTCTTATGTTTATTTTTTTATAAATAGTCCAACACATTTTACTTTGGCGCCCGTTCAATTGCTCAAATCACCTTAAAATCTTTTAGGCCGAGCAGTCAAACTTACGTTTGGGTTTAAATTCTTAGTCCGGACATGATTATCGGTGCAGTTATTCTCCGTAGACTTAGGTTTTTTACAAGTAGAACCAAAGGAATCGAACTTTAGCCAATGAGAACATGGCCTTTACTTGGTGTCTACTATTTGGTCCGCGCAGTCGCTGGACCTTTACTAAATTCCCAGTCTGGAGCTCCACGCGGTAAGACGTGTTTGTTTCGCTTGTGCACACTGCACGTGCTTTCGTGTGCTCGGCTTGGGGGTCCTTCATTTCGTTGTTTTTGTCAGCGAAATGAAGTTTTCTACTGGGATGTATGCGGCCATTGGAACTGATTGAACGCTGGAACGCTTCTCGTTTCGACAGTCTGCACCACCAGGTTGGATTCTTTTTCAGCGAGATTCCTCACCTCCACGTCATTTCTCCGTCTGACTATGTTGACTTGTTTTTTCGTGACTCGTATGACGGCCATTCTGCAGAACCCCACGGTTGTTCGCATTTAGTCTCTACATGTTCGAGCCTGTCCTAGCAGCACTGGAAGATTGGACCGCCCCAATCTAAGAAGAAATAGGAAGCGGGGTCGGCCCCTACTACTCTTTTTCTAGACTTTACTTGCTTTATAGTGATACCATCTCGTATCCTCCGGTTCGGGGCCCGTCCGCACCACTATACCAACCCATGACGACTGGACTATACCCTAGTCTGATACTCTACTCGTTCAGACGGATCCGGCTTCTCAAGATCTGTATTTCAGCACAGCACTACACCTTCAACGTCTGTCGACTGTCAATCTAGGGGTTTTCTTGACGGGATGCAACCCATCTCGTCCCTTTAAGCTGTGCACCCAAACGGCCTTAACGAGGCCACTCGTGTGGACATATCGATCGGACTTTAAACATTTAGATCTGCGTTCAACATTTTATGTCGAAATTACTTCTTTTTTGTAATATTATTAAATAGTCCGATCCTCTCTTCTTTCTCTTATTTAATTTTGGACAGTCATTCTAAACTGCTCTAAATTATTTTTTATTTTTGACTTGTAACCTTTTTCTTTTTTTTCTTTAATCTATTAACAGTTTTACTAATTGCAATTTTCTAAATTCTGCCCATTTTCACCCCCCCCCCCCCCCCCTCCATCCCGAGTCCTTCTGCGTCGCCGCCCCTACCGAGTTCGCCGGAGAGGACGCGATCGCCATCGGCGCCTGCATCTCCGGATCAGTCGTATTCGAGCCTGGACATCGCGATGTGCCAGCCTCCAAGGGCGGTACCACCGACCTCCACTCCCCGGACGCCGACTCCGGTGCAGCGGTCAATTATACTGACCGCTCCCGTTGAGTCGGCACAGGGACATGTTGTTGCGGCGGCGAAGCAGAAGGCGACATCACCGACCACCCAACCAGCCAAGACCAAGCCGCCGCCGGTAGCCCCGCCCCCTGATGACTCCGAATGGGTCCTTGCCATCAACGGACTTCGACGCCAACTGCACCAGTATATGCAGGGGGACACGCGGGATCCACAACGACTTCGGGGAGGATACCTCAACGCGGACTGGAAACCACTGGATGACGGCAGCAGCTACGAACTACACAAGATCTTTAGTGGAATACGTGGAGTAGTCGTCACGCACCGGAGGGACCAGACCTACAGACAGTGCATCTTGTTCGCCAAGATCGACAACAGATCCATACACAAGATGATCAGTGCAGTCTGCGGCCCCGGCTACTCCAGTGTAGTTCAGACACTACGTCAGCGAAAAGACCAACTGCCGACACTCCGGGAATCTCCAGCCTCTCCGAAGTAGAAACCAACCTAACGGCCTTAACGAGGCCACTCACGTGGACATATATATCGGACTTTAAACTTTTAGACCTTCGTTCAAAAGTTTATGTCGAAATTACTTTCTTTTTTTAATATTATTAAATAGTCCGATCCTCTCTTTCTCTTATTTATTTTTGGACTGTCCTTCTAAAATGCTCCAAATTATATAAATATTCGACCGAGCATCAATTCTTTTTATTTTTGGCTTGTAATTTGGCTTAAAATTCTGCCCATTTTCAACTCTTACCCCCCCCCCCCCCATGTTATCTAATTTCTTTTTGACCACCCGATCTAATCTAGCGACCAAATTTAATGAGTAGAATATTCTTTATTAATTATATTAGAGATGTGCATCAAAATTTTAAAGGCCCACTATTTAATTTTTGGATGTAAATTTCTAAATTGTCCGCTTATTTTATTTCTGTCCCGGGACAAACCCCTGGCTATCCAGAGACCGGCCCCGGGATGGACATGCTCGAAACTCTAGTGGTATATGAGCATGTACAAATTATTCGCACTCGCACCCAAACGTAGCTTAGCTTAGTAACTTGTTTAACGTGTCCATATACCACTAGGGTTTCGAACACGCCTATCCCGAGTCCGGCCTCCGATAGGATCGAGGGTCTGACTCGGGACAGGGATAACCTAACAAATAGGGGGAAATTTTGAAAATTAACGCCAAAAGTATAAAAAGGGGAAAATAGGGGTTAAAAAGATTTGGCTGCGCCTTAAAATAAATATCAACATTCCTATCCTATATAAATTATTAATATAATATATTTTCGGCGCAAATTTAGATGGGCTGGTCTAATATTAATAATAATTCTTAAACAATATTCATTAAGCCCATGGGAGGTTAAGAGGAAAGGGGCTGCCAGTCATATTTTAAACATTGGTGTGACCAGGTGAGGGTCGGGAGGGAGGGGAGGCCGGCCCTACACAAAACCTAAGGCCGAACCGCCTACGCATATAGCCCCAAAGAATGCCCTAACTCCCGGCATCCCATCATCCCCACCCCCTACCGTGTCCAACCGCAGTTCAGTCCAATCCCGACAGCCTACTAGTTGTTTAGGAAGTTATTATAACTTCCCAAACCGGCGTCACTTGAAAAGTGACGCCAAAGGGTTGTAAGAGTTTAATCGCTGGTGCCACTAGGGGAGTGGCGCAAAAAATCCAGCGAAGGAGAGAAGTGAACCCGGCCGATCCATGAAAAAACAGGCGACTCCTCAGTTGTCTTCTAAAACAACATGATTAGGTCATTTAGAAGACGCGGCGAACACTTTAATCTATAATACCTAGGGCAGTAGACGAGGTAATATTAACCAAGCCACTACCAAAGGCACAGACCAGACAGCTGGACCCATATTCACAAAATATCGTAAGCCTAGTTTTACACGTAAACGTAAATCTACGACTGAAGAGCTATTCACGAAACCACGAAAACGTAAGTTACGTGTAAAGTTGGACGTAAATATAAGAGTGCCTCAGGTTGCAACTAACGCTGCACGTAAGTTGTGTACATATAATAAATCAAGCACGATCGCCGTTATTTACTATTATTTACGGAAACTAGCAGCATTTCCAATAAATGAAGCAGTTTGCTATGGCGAACGCCCACGGATTGAACATATTTGTGTTCGTGATCGAACGGATGTTTTCGACTTGGCCAATTTCTCCTGAGTTATCTTTTCCTTTTCAAGAAATGTCCTCAAGTTCGTACCAAAACGCGGATCCCCACCAATACCAAAATGCCATGGTTCACTGTTCGCAATGTTATTGTTAGCAGACGACAAACAAAATTGCGTTTTGCGCATTTGTTATTTACCCAGTAGCCATCGTTTCTAATGTGTTTTTATTAATTACTCCAGTGAGAATGTTAAATCGTAGATTTACATCCAACTAAGTTACGTTTACATTTACGACCATCTTTGAGAATAAGGTGCTTCTTGCACGTAAACGTAAATCTACGGCACACGTAAGTGCTAGTCGTAGACGTAAATTTACACTTTTTTGTGAATATGGGTCCTGCCCTGTTAAATTACATATTATTTTTTTTATTATTAAAAATATAAAATAATGATTAAAATATGGATAAAATATACATAAACATAAACCTATCAAATTAATTTTAAAAAAACCCCACAACCCAACCCCCGCCGCCCCCCCCCCCTAAAAAAAAACCTAAAAGGAAAAAAACCCCACACAACCCAAACGTAGCTCCAACAACGGTGGCGGACCCCATAGAAGCAACCGCGTCCGCCACGCAAAAAACAAAATAGCTACTAAAAACAACGCAGGTAGCCTACGGATTCCGCTGTTAGATCGCTAAGAAGCTGCACGTTTCGTCGTGCGCTCTTAAACTGTGCCCCCCCCCCCCCCCCATTGGCAAGCTTCGGAATGCTTGTGGAGTTCCGCGTCACGTACACCGGGTCACGGGCGACCGTGACTTTGGTTTACAGCGACGCGGACTCCAGAAAGAAGACAAGAAGAGGAGGAAGGAGGAAGGAACGTGCGCCAGGGGCGGCTCAGGAGGGAACAAAGTGGGCGGCTCAACCGCCAGCGGCGGTCCCGTCTGCGTCGCCGCCCCCCACTACAACTTCGCCGAAGAGGAGGACGATGCCACCAGCGGAGACCACCTTGGACGCTACGGCAGGCCTACTAAACACCGCCATGGCTCAGTTGCTGCCACCGCCTCCTGCGTCAACTTCCACGCCTGCTCCGGTGCAGCGGTGAACTTTACCGACCGCTCCCGTTGAGCAGGCAAGGGACCCTGTTGTTGTTGCGGCGGCGAAGCGCAAGGCCACTACACCTGCCATCCAGCCAGACACGAACAAGCCGCCGAGCCGACAACGTAACCCCCCCCCCCCCCCCCCCTCCCCCAGCCCAGCCGGAAGACGCATGGAAGCTTCAAGTCAAGAAGATCAAGCCAGCGTTCCGGCATTGCGTGCAGGGGGACACCACCGACCCCGGCAAGCTGATGGGGAAGTTCCTCAACCGGGCCTGGAGACCACTGCAGGATGGTACCGATTACGAACTACACCATCTCCGGACCAAGGAAGGCCACCCGGGACTCGTTGTGACCCACCGGCGCCGAGACTGCTACCGACAAGCGATCCTGCTACGAGAGATGGATAGCCAGACCATCCACAGGATCGTCAAGGCTATCTTCGGCGCCGGCTACCACCAGGTCATACCAGCTATTATGGACAGGAAGCAGGAAGTCCCGAACTTGACCACCGGACCCCTCATCAGCTCGCTGTAGGCGTCAACCTTTTTCAGGACACATAGATTGGACTTTAAACTTTTAGACCTCCTTTCAAAATTTTATGTCGAAATTACTCTTTTTTTTAAATATTATTAAATAGTCCGATCCTCTCTTCTTTCTCTTATTTATTTTTGGACTGTCGTCTAAAATGCTCCAAATTATATAAATATTCGGCTGAGTAGTCAATTCTTTTATTTTTGGCTCATAACTTTTTTTTTTTTTTTTATTATTCTACTAACTTTTTTTTTTTTTTTTTTACTTATTGCTATTTTCAAAATTCTGCCCGTTTTCAACACTAACCCCCCCCCCCCCCCCCCCCATCCCGAGTCAGGCCACCGATCTTGTCGGAGGTTACTCAGGATGAGCGTGTTCGAGGCCCTAGTTATCTCATTTCTTTTAGTAGAATTATCATTTTTAATTAGACATGCGCATCAAAATTTTAAAGGCCCACTATTTAATTTTTGGATGTAAATTTCAAAATTGACCCTATTTGTTAGGTTATCCCTGTCCCGAGTCAGACCCCCGATACTATCGGAGGCCGGACTCGGGATAGGCGTGTTCGAAACCCTAGTGGTATATGGATACGTTAAACCAGTTACTAAGCTAAGGTAACCTACGGCCCCAACCAAGAGTAAGTAATCAGACCAACAAACTGTACAAAAGCTACCCACCAACTAAACCAATAAACGCCAAAAGAATAACCAACCTCAAACGAACCCCAGCGAAAAATGTAAAAGCGCAACACGCGGTAAATTTTCTAAAAACCAAAACGCAAAAACCCACCCAAAGTAGAGTCAGGGTTACCAAACAAGACAGATTTGCAGCCAGCAAAGTCGTTAGCAAACCGACTACCTCTACCTCCAAAACTACCCCCCCCTACTCTCAATCTCCTTCTCAAACACCAACCCCCCCCACCCCAACACCCATTCTAACCCAAAAACCCACCTCTAACGCCATCCCAACCTCCACCACCACCCCGCCTACCCCCACCCCTACCTCCAACATAACCCAAGAACCCACTCTCACCGATACTTACCCTCCCTAGTTTCCACCCTAACCCAGAGCCCAGATCCTACCCCAACTCCCCAAACCCCCAACCCTACCCTGACATCACCCCATAACCCACCACCTATGACCCAAACCAACCCACCAAGTAGCCAAACTGCCAAAACCGCCAACAAATGGCTGGTAAAACTCCACCCAAATCTGCGCTACAGGCTGGAAACCCCCAACTCAAAATAGAAGAGATTAGCACTTGGACCAACGGTTATCTGCTCATTACAGCAGACACAACCGATAACAATTGGATTTACATTTTAGGCCGCCGTCATAAACTCCAAGCATATGAAATAAAACCCTCTAAATGCCACCACTGTCAACAATGGGGCCATGGGGCCAATAAATGCAGGCAACACAGGGAGCTCCCAACGTCACAGATGCGGCCAAAAGCACCCTAGAAGCTCCCTAAACTCCCCATGTATGCGACCCATCCAGTGCCCCAACTGCCTTAGCCGGCACATGGCCCACGACAGTTGCTGCCATCATTTCCAAAAGGCACTGAGGCAACTCAATAACATTAACCCCCCCCCCCCCCCCCCCCCCCCCCCCCCCCCCCCCCCCCCAAACTAACCAAACCAAACAAACCAAGTAGCTTATAAACCAAAGCCAGTCTCGGCAACCATCTCGTACGCCGAAATGGTTAAAAATAAGGAACAAAACCAAGTTAGTGAACTAACCAAAATAATAGAAAAACTAGCACAAGAAATCTCCGAAATTAAAAATAACATCAACCGGGCAAACAAAGGGAAATTTTTTAAAATTAATAATAGTAGTAATAACAACTAACTACGGGACCAAATAATGGGAGACAAGTCTCCACACGCCCCCAAAATTAATAATAAATCAGACAAAAAAGGCGTTAGCGTTCTCCACTGGAACGCTAAAGGCCTCCACTCAATGGGACATGGTGTCGAACTCATACAACTCATTAGCACCAATAACAAGCCAGATATCATATGCCTACAAGAAACTTGGCTAGGAAACGGCTCCAATAAAAATAAAAATAAACCTAAAACCTTCAAAATCCCAGGTTACACAACCTACTATAAACATAGAGAAAATAGCACCAGAGGTGGACTAGCCACACTGGTTAAAAGTACATAGCGAAATCGAATACGAGTCCATAAATATCAATCTAGAAGTCCTAGGACTCACTATACAGTAAAATGCCGATAGACGTTGTCAACGTATATAGCCCACCAGGAACAGCTCATAAACAACTAATGATAAATGATTACAATAAACTTATAAAACCAAACCATAACTTAATACTAGTTGGAGACTTCAACAGTCACAACCCACTGTGGGGTGGTCAACACTCCGACGCACAGGGGGACATACTGGAAGAATTCATTAACATACACAACCTAGTATGTCTCAACGATGGCAGTAATACCTTCTACCATGATCAATCGCCAAGCTCATCTGCCATCGACCTCACTATAACATCTAACAACATAGGAGCAAACGCCCAATGGGAAATACTCAATGCCCTCAACAGTGATCATCTCCCCATCTTAATCAACTATAAAAGTAATGTAGAATACGCTGAGGTAGAAAAATTTATACCTAAATTCAAATTTAGTAAAGCCAACTGGGCAGGCTTTACAAGCGACTGTAGCACATTTAAACTAGAAGACAACATAACCATTGACGATGCCACTAATAAACCACCAACGAAATAATTAAAATAGCGCAAAAAAATATACCTAAAGCTAAACAACCCAGTAAAAATAAACCGGTTAGTTGGTGGACGGACGAAATTAAAACAAAATGCGGCTTCAGAAACAGGATGCGGAAACTCTTAAAAAACCCCCAGGTAAACAGGAATTCCACTCTAAATATAAAATAGCAAAAAATGAAATAGGTAAATTAATTATTGAAGCTAAACAGGCCAGCTGGCAAACATTCTGTGGTGAAATAAATAATAGAACATCGATTAGAGAAATGTGGAAAAAAGTTCAAGCTATTCAAGGACACCACGCGACCACCACAGTCCTTCAAAAACATAAAACAGCAACCACTAACAAAACAAAGCCGACCTTTAAGTAAAACCTTTAGCACAAATAGCAGTAATGAAAATTTCCCTAAACAATTTTTTGACAAACTCAAGAAAGATAACTCCTTACCAAAAACTAGTTCTAGTACGGCCAACCATCCAAACACCGATAACCTAGATTTTAATAAACCACTAACATTGATAGAACTAAAAACTGCTCTTAAAGCTAAAAAAACAGTACCGCAACCGGACCCGACCAAATTAGCTACACCTTGCTTAAGCACATGCCGGATGTAGCCATAGAGGTAGTGTTATCGCTCTTTAACCGAATCTGGAGGGAGGGCCAAATTCTTTAGCCTCCCTAAAGCGGGAAAAGACCACTCCCTTCCAGGGAGTTACAGACCGATAACACTTACGTCCCACATGTGTAAAACGCTGAAAACCATTATCAATAAAAGATTAAACAACTACCTATTAGAAAATAACCTAATTATTACAAACGTACAAAGTGGATTCAGGGCCAAACATTCAACAATAGACCAAATAGTCAGACTTCAAAACGGCATAAACGATGCCTTCCGTAAATCTAAAGTACTAGCAATATTCATAGATATTGAAAAAGCATTTGATATGGTATGGAGACAAGGCCTACTTAACAAACTAGAAACTAACGGAATTAAAGGAAACATGTTTAACTTCATCAATAATTTTATCCATAATAGATCAATTTCAGTCAGAGTAAACGGCCACTACTCAGATAAAACAAATAATTAATGGAATTCCACAAGGTCCTATCACCAACCTTATTTAATATATTCATTAACGACATAAACAAAGCACTTAATACTAAAAGCAAAGTTAAATCAACTACTCCGTTAAATACAGCACTGTTTGCCGATGACTGCGCCATCTGGCGCACAGGCAGAGTGATCAAAAATCTATTTACTCTAATGCAAAATGATATGAATAAACTAAATAAATGGGCCCTGGACTGGGGCATTAAACTATCAGAAACTAAAACAGTTTGTATGCTATTTAATAAAGTCAATTCACCAGATAACCTCCAGATAAACTCAAAAATAATAAGCTAATCCCAAGAGTAAAAAAAATTTAAATTCCTAGGAATCACCTTTGGACTCAAAAACTAACCTTTAGCGACCATATAAATGAATCATTAAACAAGCTAAAAGTACCCTAAACCTGCTAAGCTATTTCAGGCACCAGCTGGGGAGCGCAAACGGAGCAATGCTTATGGTTTACAAAGCATGTATACTCTCCAAATAGACTATGGAGCCCAAGCCTACAGTTGCATCCTCCCCAAAGCTTCTGCAAAAACTCGATATTATCCAAAACCAAGCCCTCAGAACAATGTTTAAAAGTCCCAACTAATACTAGCGGCCAAAGCCTAGAAAGTAGAATTTAACATTATGCCGCTTAATACCGCCGCAAACCTCCAACATCTCAGCTATCACCTTAAAATCCATTCGCTTAACCTAGATCACCCAGTACAGGAACTTACTCCCATAAACAGCTAAAAAACCAGGGAATAGAATTTTAAAACGAATAAAAAGCTCAACGACTCCTTTGCCACTAGGGCTAGTAAACTTGAAATAGAAGTAGGTATCGATAATACACCAGTGGCACTATACCACCCACCCCAACCAACCAGTGGACTGCCATACGCCATATCTAATCAAAAAAGCTACCGATGAAACCCCCTTTCCACCATTTAAAAAAGTCCTGTTTGAAGTCGCAGCCAATGAAAACTATCCTGAGCACGTTCTAGTGGCCCTAAAAAGGGCTTCCATAAGTTTTGGACACGGCTCTAACGAGGCTTGATAGCGAGGCCTCCCGATACAAGAGGGCGGAAAAAGTATAACGATTTTCCGCATCCCCCGAACCTGAACCATCCCATTGAGAAAGTGAACGCCATCAGCCAAAAGTCATGATCCGGGTACCATGTTTTTAGACAGGGGGACCAAATCCCGCCTGATAGACTTCTTTATCTTCCGATTCACCGCATTCCTCAATGTATTGAATAAAGGGACAGACATCTGGGGAAATCTCCACAAGCATACCCGCTCCACCCCTTCAGACAACAGACGTTGCCGCAGTAACAACAAACGCCCAGCCAAGTCCTTAGGGTCAGTGCCTGGATCAATGTCATTTCCGCCCAAATGAACTATAGCTAATGTCGACTTAAACCTCAGCAACTCCTGCACCAAATCCTCCAGTATGCGGTCAGACCGCATAAACCCCCCCCCCCCCCCCCCCCCCCCCCGGCCAAAAAATCTACAGGTAGCAGGAACACGCATGTCGCCCCGAGTGTGCTCCCCCAACCGCCGGACATAGCTGCTACCGAATATTGCTACTTTCTCCATACTGAATGGGAATGGGAATGGGAACTCTATTTACGTGCCCCTATCCACAGGTTCAGGCACGCCCACCCCGGATTTAGCCTCTGACTTCGCCAGTGACCAATTCCGGGACAGGAGGGGGGGAGGGGGATTGAGTTTGAGGTGGGCGGAATTTGGAAACAAGCCATTTAGTGGAGTCCAGCGAGAGCGCGGACCAAATAGCAGACACCAAGTGAGGCCAAGCTGTGGTTGGCTGAATTTCGATTCCTTGGTAAAACCTGTCAAAAACCTAAGTCTGCATAGAATAACTGCATCCAAACATGTCTGGACTCTAAAATTAAACCCAAAAGTAGTTTTGACTGCTCGGTCGAAAAGGTTTTAAGGTGATTTGAGCAATTTAGACGGACTGCCGAAAATAAAAGGTTATAGACTATTTACAAAAAAATAAACAAAGTTTTTGAAATGACGGCCTAAAAGTTAGTCTAGTAAAGTCCATACTCACGGAGGCAAGGGAGGTTGACGTCTACGGCGAGGACAGCCAGACTCTGGGGTCAAAGTTCGGTAACATTTGATGGAAGCCGGGCGTCGCTAGTATCTTGGTGACCTTAGGGTACTGCTCCCCTCCGAAGATCTTCTTCAGGATACGATGGATTGAGACGTTATCCATCTGGTGGAGCAGTAGAGCCTGGTTGAAAAGTTGGTCCCGGCGGTATGTTATACAGTAGGCTTCTTCGCCTTCCTTGAGCTTGACTGGGTGAATCTCGTACTGTCCCTCGCCGTCAATGATATCGCGATATTCTCCGGACTTTGGCTGGCAGAAAAGTTGATCTTGTCGTAAAACGTTGGTGATGAAACAGTTGGTATATCTCTTTTTAAGACTGCCGTGCAACGTCCAGGCTTTGGTGCCTTCCACGGGTTGGGCCCCTTGGGGGGGGGGGGGGCGGCCGTGGTTGGAGAGGCGGGTCCCTGTGGCTGGAAGTAGTAGACTCCGCTTTCCTCTTTCCAAGGGCCAGTTGGGCCATACTCCGGTCATACTCCCCCGTGGCAGTATGTTCTAACTCCGGAGATGAAGAAGTAGGGCGATCCGGGGTCTTGTCCGCTAGCTCTGGAAACATTAATGTCACCGCGGGATCTTGTCCTTCTTCCAGGTGGAGGCGCAGTCGGCTGTGCAGAGTCCGATTGGATCTTGTCCTTCTTCTTCCTCTCCGCTCGTGGCTCCGCTGGCTCACGCTGCATAAAGAAGGTTTACCGCTAGCACCTAGTTCAGTGAAGCCGCTACGAGCACGGTTTATTATTTCCGCAGATTGGCGTTGAGTTGCCCCCCAATAGGTCGATCCTGGCGCACGTTCGTCCCTCTCCGGTATTCTCCTCCTTCTTTCTGAGTTCACGTAGGGTGGTCTCCGACACCAATCTTATGTCAGTGAAGCCCGGACCCGGCTAGAACGATACCCTGTACTCTACACAACACTCCATACGTGACTGAAGTAGTCCCCAGTGGTGGGGGGGGGGGGGCACTCGAGAGAACACTGGGCTGACGTCCGTCTCTTCATCGAGAAGTAAAATGAGAGTGCAACAGCTTGCTCTGAATGTGCACGTAAAACCCTATGACCTGACCTGACCAGAGTAGAGCTACCCCGGAGTTGGTCACTGGCGAAGTCAGAGGCTAAATCCGGGGTGGGCGTGCCTGAACCCTTGTGGATAGGGGCACGTAAATAGAGTTCCCATTCCCATACTCTCGATTCACTAATATCAATTGCGCCAAAATTTCCTCAACAAAATTGCGCACCACTTTCTCTTTGGCATTAACGCTCCATCACCACCACCCCCACCCGCCTGCTACCGATTCAATCGGGCTGCTGGTGCTCCCTTGCACCTGCCAGTGCAGGCGGTCCCTCCTTCCAATCCCCCCACCTTTCCTGTCATGGACGGAAGAGCCGGCCAAGGCCAGCTCTTGCGCCCACGACAGGCGTGCGCTACAACAGCTTGCTCTGAATGTGCACGTAAAACCCTATGACATGACAGAGTAGAACGTGCACTACATAGGTCGGTGAAAGAAACGTACCGGAGCAGGTTATCTGGGTTAGAAGTAACCGTGAGTAAACATTAGTCTTGAAATATAAGTTATTTTCTTATTTGTATAATAAGATGTGTTTATACACATACACCAGGTTACCATTTACTACCCCAAGTACAAATTACAAACAGTACTTAGAACGGCTGTGTCTACAGTATCCTAACAATGCTATATATCACACGTTTAAGCCTCATTAGCCAAGTTCCCAGAAGTGAGCTCTGTGGGCAAGCTATTAATACTCTCCTGGGACATCTTAGTGAGCTGTTCACGATGGTGCCAAGTCACGTGACCTGGCAGTTTCATGGGTTTTCTAAGGGTCCGTGCTTGTTACTTTGGGGCGTTGTTTGGCAATTACTCTTACAAATATTCTAGCAAAATTTTTTTTTGGGGGGGGGGAAAAAAAAATTGGGTTTGGTTTTTTTGGGGAAGGGGGAAAAAAAAAAATTTTTTAAAAAAAAAGGGGGCAAAATTTTGGCCAACCCCCTTTTCCAAGGCCAAAAACCGTGGGAAATAAAGGCGGGGAAAAAAAAGGGGAAAAAAATTGGGAAAGAAGGAAAATTAAAATTAGCCCCAAAAATTTAAAAAAAAAAAAGGTTAACCCAAAAAAACCAACCGGGAAAGGGAAAAAAAAGGAAAAAATTTTAAAAGGGAAAAAAAAGGGAAAAAAAAAAAACCCCCCAAAAGGGGGGAAAAAATTTCAAGGAAAGGAACCCTTAATTTTTCCCGGGTTTACCCAAAAAGGGCCAATTTTCCACAGAAAAACCTTTTTGGGCCCCCCCCCCGGGGCCCAAAACAAAAAAAAAAAAAAAAACCAAAGTTAAGGCCCGGAACAAAAAAACAAACCCCTTTTTTTTTTTTTTTTTTTTCCCCCCCCCCCAAAAACCCAAACCCAAAAGGGGGGCCCAAAAAAGGTCGGGAAAACCCCCCCTTTCCCCCCCCCCAAAAACCCCCCCCCCCCCCCCCCCCCCCCCCCCCCCCCCCCCCCCCCCCCCCCCCCCCCCCCCCCCCCCCCCCCGGGTTAAAAAAGGAAAGGGTTTGGAAATTTAAATTGGGAAAAACCCCCCAAAAAAAGGGAAAAAGGGAAAAGGGGAAAAACCCAAAAAACCCCCAAAAGGTTTGGGGAATTTTAAAAAAAGGGAATTTTTAAAAAAAGGTTTCCCCAAAAAACAAATTGGAAGGAAAAGGGGAAAGGGTTTAAAACCCCCCCTTTTTTAAAGGGGAAAAAGGGAAAAAAAGGGGGAAAAATTTTTAAAGGGGTTTTTCCACCAAAAATTTATTGGTAAAAAAAAACAAAAGGAAAAATTTTTAATTTAGGTTTCCCAAAAATTAAAGACAAAAAAAAAAAAGGGGGGGTTTTTGGTATAAAATTTAACGGGGGGGAAGGGGGAAAAATTAAGGGAAAATTTTTTTCCCAAATTTTGGAAAAAAAAACAAACAAAAAGGTTTAAAGGAAATGGGGAAAAAAAGAAAAAAAAATTTTTGGGGGGGAAAGGGCAAAATTTCCGGGAAAAAAAAATTTTTTTTCCCAAACCCCCTTTTATTTTTTTAAAACCAATGGAAGGGGGTTTTTTAAAGGGGAAAACCCCCAACAAAAACCCCCGGGGGGGGGGTTTTTTTTCCCCCAAAAAAGGGGCCCCCGGGCAAAAATTTTTAGGTTTTGGGGCAACCAAGGGGGAAAAATTTTTTAAAACCAACCCCGGCGGGACCAACCCAACCCTTTGACGGAGAAGGATTTTTTTCCCCCCCAAGGGGGGGGTTTTTTTTTAAAAAATTAAAAGGGCCCAAAAATTTTCCAAATTTTTCCCCTTTTTAAAGGTTTTTTTTTTTGGGTGGAATTAAAAAAAATGCCCAAATTTGGGAACCCCCGAAAACAAAGGGGTTTCCAAGGCGGAACCCAAAAAGGGGGGTTTTAAATTTCCCGGAAAACCCCTTAAAAAAAAACCCAAATTTTTCCAAAGGGAATTTTGGGGGGCCTTGGTTAAAAGGGCCAAAACCCAAAGAAACAAAAAATTCCCAAAAAAAAAAAGGATTAAATTTTTTGGGGGATTGGAAAAATTTTTAAAAAAGGGGGGGCCCCCTTTTAAACAGGAAAAAATTTTTAAAATTTTTTAAAAAACCGGGCCAAAAATTTTTTGGGTTTAAAAAAATTTTTAAAACCCCCCAAAAAAAATTGTTTTTTGTGGAATACGGGGGGAAAAACCAAAAAATTTTTAAAAAAGGGGGGGCTTTTTAAACAATTAAAGGGGTTTCAAAAAAAAAGGTCTTTGGGGGGTTTTTTTTAAAAAAATTTTTTTTTCCCAAAACGGGTTTTGGGTTCCAAAATTTTGGAAAATTTTTAAAATTTTAAAAAAGGGGTTTTTAAAAAAAAAAAAGTTTTTTTAAAAACCCCAAAAAAAAAATTTTAAAAGGGGAAACTTTTCCCTTTTTGGCCATTTTTTGGGTTTTTTTCCCCAAAAAGTGGGGCTTTTGGGGCCCCCCAAAAAAAATTTTTTAAAAACCAAAACCGTTTCAAAAAAAAAAAAGGGAAACCTTTTTTAAAAAAAAAAATTTTTAAAAAAAAAAGGTTTTAAAATTTTTTTGGGGTTTTGGGGGGGGGGTTTTTTAAAAATTTCCCCGGGCAAAAAAAAATTAAAAAATTTTAAAAAAAGGGAAAATTAATTTTTAAAATTTTCCAAAAAGGGGGGTTTTTTTAAAACAATTTTAAAAAAAATTTGGTTTTAAAAAGGGCTACCATTTTTTTAAAAAAAAAATTTGGGGAAAAAAAAAAAAAAGGGAAAAAAAAAATTTTTTTTTTTTTAAAAGGGAAAAAGGGGTTTTTTTCCCGTTTAAAAAAAATTTTTTTAAAAAACAATTGGCGCAAAAATTTTTCCCAAAAAAAAAATTTTTGTTTAAAACCCAAAAAAAATTTGGGGGGTTTTCAAATTTTAAAAAAAAAAAGGGGGTTTTAAAAATTTTTTTTTGGGTTGGATTGGAAAAAAAAAACCAATTGGAAACCCAAAAAAAAAAAAAGGGGGAAAAAGGGGTTGGGAAATTTTTAAAAAAAAAAACCCAAAAGGTAAAAAAGGGGGTTTAATCCTAAAAATTTTTAAAAAAATTTTTTATTTAATTTAAAAATTTCCCCTTTTTAAAATATTTTTTTTAAATTTATTCCCTTTTTTCCCCTTTTTAAAAAAAAATTTTTTTTTTGGGAAAAATTTTTCCCGGGTTTTTCCCTTGGGAAAAACAAGGTTTTCAAAAACCCTTAAAAAAAAGAAAAACCAAAGGTTTCCCCCCGGGTTTTAAAAATTAATTTAAACCCCCTTTTGGGGGGTTTTTTAAAAAATTTTGGTTCCTTTTTTAAAAAAAAAAAAAAGAATTTTTTGGGTTTTTTTGATTAAAGGGAATTCCAGCCTTTTTTGGCCTTTCACATACTTAAAAGTATTGTGTGTTTTACCCCCAAGATTCAGTCACATATACAATGTATATATTATTGCGGGTTTATACATCTATCGTTATCAAGCTTCAGTGTTCATGCAGGGGAATACCCCTTAATGTGTATGCTAACAGAAGCTTGCAGCCCGGTAGTGTCTAGCACTACCTACTACAGGTAGTCACAGGCAACTATCAATGTAGTGCACACCTACTGCTGTGGGCTTGTTGGTTTTTGTCACAGGTACAAATTTGATGTCACATATTTACTCAATATTTCAGGCAATATACAATGTAGGTGCTACTGTTGAAGTTCACACCAATCTGTAGTACATGCAGGTACATCTTGTCAATAACAAGTAAACTAGTATGGGGGTGCTACTGCTGAAGCTAGCTGAACCGCAAGCCACAGCTGCCGCTGAGGTCATACCAATTCGTAGCTCAAGGCTGCTGCTGAAGCTCTGGCTGAACCGTAGCATTTTCACACCTTGCTAGTCACATTATACTTCCACAGGCACCTGTCACTGTACTTTATTCCACATAAAGTACACGTGATGGAAATGATGTACTTAGTGCTGACTGACCCCCAAGGCCAAATGTTATGTATTTTATGTTATGTATATTGATAGTATTATGTTCATGTGTAGTTTTTATAGTCATAATAGTATTGTTTTCATATAATGTATAGATACTATGTTGTAGTACTTTTAATTATAGTCAGTGGACAAGTTCATTCATCCCGAGTTGGTGTTGTGTATAAAGTGTGTGTTTATTTGTCCAGTTTGAATATTGTGTATAACAAGATTACCAGAGATTGTTATAAAATGTGTATAGAATTGTGATGAGAGTTATACTATTACAGTGACCTTCTGATGCCCGAGTGGAGGGGTGCATAGCGCTGTGGGTTGACATCGGCCCATATGATGGTAGACGGTTGGTGACACAACATAAACGTCGTCGCGGTGGATGACAACGTAAACGTCGTCGCGGTGGATGACAACGTAAACGTCGTCGCGGTGGATGACAACGTAAACGTCGTCGCGGTGGATGACAACTTCGCGGTGTAGGATGCGAAACCGAACATGTTGTGTTTTGAACTGTTAAGAACTAAAAGGGACTAACTGACGTAGTGATATATGTTGGATTTTCTAGGGGTTGTGTAATTTGTTTGTGATTAGCGTTAAAGTATAGGCGTATTTTGGGATTTGAATGGAAGCGAATGAATGGAAAAGATGTATGCTTGTGTGTTATAGGGTAAGTGGGGATTTTGTTTGTTTAGTATAATAAATTGTATTTTTTTAAACTTCGTGTGTGTTGGTGGTCTTTTTAGTTATCAGTTCGTGACAGGTGGAAAGGTTGATTTGGAATTGTCTTTTTGTTTTATATAGGCCTATCGTTTAAGAACCGCCACCAGGTTTTACTTCCGTGCTCATTATTTAATATAATATATCTAGTTTCGTATTATAATCACGCTTAGCTTTATGGATACGTGAAATAACTTTGTTACGCGCCTCTCTATAATCTCGTTGTGTATTTCTATTAATGATCTAAGGGCCATTGTTTCGTCTAGCCTAATAGGAACAGGCAGGCTGGGGTTTTTTTTGTTGCCAATTTAAAGGAAAGTGCCCAAATCTTGATAACATTTGCTTATAATATTTGTATTATTGCTAAACATAAGCGTACGAGACAGGGGGGCAGGGCAGCTGAAGCAAAACCTCAAATTCGGGCAAAAATGATAGATATTGGGCAAAATGTGCTAACCTGAGACCTTTTTACCATGTATTTTCATCATTAGTTGTAATTCATGTAAAAATGTGTTATGATAGTTTGCAACCCTATATAGCTGTTTGGCAGTTATGCTAATATAAAAAATAAACATTATGATTCGGGCATTTTCGTTTAATTCGGCAAAAGCCAACCAGCTCCCACCTACAAATATGGGAGCCCATACGCCTATGCTGCCAAACAGCTATATAGGGTTGCAAACGAATCATTACGCATTCTTACATGGCTATAAATTAATTTTGTGGGTAGATATGTAAATACATGGTAAAAACGCCTCGGTTTACCACATTTTCCCTGAATATCTCTATAATTTTTGCACAAATTTGAGGATTTGCTCCAGCGACTGCCACCCCCCCCCCCCCCCCCCCTCCTGTACGCTTATGTGCTCGCCTTTAGACATCTTTCTGAGCAATTTCGAGCACTCATGATGCATGCATCAGCACCGTTCTGTTCAGTTTTAAAAAAAAAATTTTTTTAATGAAAAGTGACGTAAACAGCCCCTTTCGTGCGTTTAAGTATTTCAATGCATTTTAAATGCAGGTGTATAACTTAGTGATCTTGTGGAGTATAAAACAGAGTAAAGAGCTGTGGGGTAAATACAATACAATACAAATATGAAGGTAAGTACATTTTGTCTGTATATAAGAGCCTGAAGTGCATATGTAGTAAACGAGATCCATCACAGTGACTGATTGAGGAGTTAAACCCGCCATGTGATCCTCACTCTAATTATATAGCCTACCCCACCCCCCACCCCTGTCTCATACGGTTATGCACCTATGAAACAATTTTCATGTCATATTCAACGAAAATTTGTGCAACTTCATCTAAGAAACACGCCCTGTGCATACTGTAACCTCACCGTGATGCAGGGGTGAAACATTCACCTTGATGATGGCTAATACAGTACAACTCCCCTTTTGAGGCACCTTATTTACCGTGAGGTGCGATCCATGAAGATGGATGATGGGATCCTGGTGATTGAGTTGGAGCATACCTGTGGGTATGACTTCTGACAATACATCACTTTGGCCCGGAGTTCAAATAGACGGGTGGTCAGGAAAGCCCAACCTGATCAATCGGCTAGTCACGCCAATCCCGAGAACAAACAACCTCTGTTTTGTTTCCATTGGTCAAGAACAAACATTGTTTTATATACAATATGTATTTGTTGGTTTCGGGGCCGTGGCTAGGGTCAGTTGGGTGATTTGTTTTCTTAATGCCCAAGTATATCAACCATGTATCTCTGGCATGGCTGTTTGCTGGTTATCCTTGTTGGACTCGGTGGTGGATGGGGCTATGGTTGATGAATCTTCTTTATTAAATTATGAGTAAAATAACACCTTCAACAAATTCAGATGGACGAGGAGTCTATGAAATCTCAAAACTGTGACGAAATAAGTGATTTCTTCACAAAATTGGCCACGGTTTCTTGTCATTAGTTCTACTGATGGGGCCTTGAACAAATTATCACCTGTTGCCATTCAAAAGGCAATTGTTGGCAACTCCGCATACCTCCCTTAACTCGTCAACGGAAGTGAGAAGATGCAGAAATTTGGAAGGTGAGGAGGATAAAGATAATAGATTCATTGAAACAATGACTCGTTACCGACGAATACTTGCATCCTCACTTTTAACTTCCCTACCCTTCCCTAATCTGTCAAAGCTGATTACCTTAATATTCCTGCTGAACCCTTTATTCCAAACCTCCTGTGTTGCTTCAAATACCAGAGGTTTGGCCATGGTCAAAACACATGTGCAAAACTTACATGTGCTCGTTGTGGTCTTTTTGACCATGACAGCAAGGCATGTAAGAATGATGTACTTTGTATCAACTGCAACCACTGTGCCTACTCGCGAGAGTGTCCGCGGTAAAAACTGAAGACAAGTTCAACAGGTAAAGGTACAACATAAACTATCCTTCATGGATGCCAGAAAGTTGGTGGAGACAGCAACACCAATAGTGGTCGACAAGTCATATGTAGCAGCTGCCAAAGTCGCCACTAAAAGTGTTGCAGTCAACACAGACTTAACCTGGCAATGTGATGAAGCCAAATACATAAAACTGTCTGACATTGAGTAGGCTCAAAAACAGGTGCAAAAAGCGGCACAAAAAGAAAACGTTACTCCCCAGCACATGGAAATTGAAACTCAAGTATCACTGGATTTTTTAAATCCACCAAATAAGTTGAGCACTACTCTCACTAAGACAGGCAATGACACAAAGAAATCTAGTGAAGTACTTTCATGTCGGCAGAAATATATCGAACTATGTTCAGTCCCAATCAGCAATATGTATGAAACTTTGGCTGATATTGTTGATGATAATATGAAGGTTTCATATCCAAATCATTGCCAATCACAAAGACCACCAGCAAAGCCAAAGATAAAACCCATACTTCCTCCTGATGAAAAATAAAGTTATCCAATGGATTTAATCTTTACCATAAATGTCAAGAAACTGAAAATAGAGCGTCTGGGGGAAGTTTTCATTCTTGTAAATGAAAATATTCCCTAGAGTAGTTACATTAAAGATAAATTTACAAGCTGTGGTTGTAATGGTTACAGCTCATAAAACTATTACTCTATGTTCAGTTTATTTACCTCCTCAAAACAATTTTAATTTTAACCCTAGGGACTTTCAAAGTCTTCTTGATCAACCCCCTATTCCTTTGTTATCATGGGAGGTTATGCTCACCATACATTGTGGGAATGTTATGACATAAATAATAGAGGTAAACAATTAGAAGACTTAATTCCCCAAAATTACTTAATATTACTTAATGATAAAAGTCATACATACTTTCGTCCTGCAAGTGGTTCTTTCACATCCACTGATTTAACCCTTTGTAGTCCATCTTTTGGTCTTGGTATCTCCTGGAACGTTTGCCCAGACCCTTGTGGCAGTGACCACTTTCCAATCTGTTTGGAGAATGATAGACCCCCATCACTTAAAAGGGCTCAGAGTTGGAAGTCGACAGGGACCAATCAGGATCAATTTCGGCATCTATGCAGCACTCGACTGCAACAAACTGCCATGACTGGTGCCAATGATCCCATGTCCTTTGTTCACCCTCATCTTGAAAGATATTGCAGAGGAAGCTATTCCTAAGTGTCCAGCAGTACCGAAGCGTTTCAATAAACCATGGTTCAATAAAACTTGCAAAGATGTAATCAAAGACCGAATCAGGACCCTCGCGAGGTTCAAACGCAAACTGACTGGGGATAACCTGAATACTTATCGCATTGCTCGGGCAAAGGCTCGTAAAGCTATCAGACAATGTAAGAAATCATTTTGGAGAAATTGTCTCCAAGTTGAGTTCTCAAACATCTGTGAAATCTGTCTGGAATAGGATACGTAAAAGCAAGTAAAAAGAATCCAATAATACAGTTCGCTATTTGTCTGCCAATAAAACAGATGTGACGTTTTCATCGTGACATACCAATGCACTAGCAATTTCTCTCATAACTCTTCTTTCGGTAAAAATAAAGCTGAAAAACAACCCATTAACTTTTCATCTGAAAATGCTGAAATATACAAGCACTTCTCTTTGGAGGAGTTGCAGGATGCTCTTTGTAAGGCCTACTGTACTTCAGTAGAAATATACTATCAACTATTAAAACATTTACCTGAATCATCCTTGATGGTTCTATTAAATATCTTTATCAAAATCTGGATTTATGGTGACTTTCCTTCTGATAGGAGGAAAGCAATTATTATTCCTATTCCCAAGTCTGGTAAGGATCCAACAAATCCTACCAGTTATTGCCATATAGCTTTGACAAGTTGCATTTGTAAAATGATCAACCTTAGACTTAAGAGTCCCACAAATTGCTTACTAACATGAATTCATGATCATCTTGTTAGATTTGAAACGTTTTGTAGGGATGCTTTCATCCATACCCAGCATTTGCTATGTCTTTTTTGACCTGGAGAAAGCTTACGATACCACGTGGAAATATGGGATTTTGAAATACCTCCATGGCATGGGCCTACGAGGTTGTATGCTTGAATTTATCTCTTAATTTCTTTAAAAAATTGGTCTTTCAAGGTACGAGCAAGATCTACGTTATCCGATGAGGAGCAGATCGTTGTTGTTTTATTGGGTACCCAGTCATGTTGGCATTAGGGGCAATTAAAAGGCAGATTTTGCTGCCAAGTCAGCTTTGAATTTGCCCCATGGTGGTATTGGTGTCCGCTATAGTGGACAAATATATCTTTTCGACTTGGCAAGGTGATTGGGATGGTTTGGGTGCGAACAAGCTTCAGAGGTCTTCCTACAGGTGGTGCAGGAAGGATGAAGTAGTCTTGTGCCGTGCGTGCTGCATTGGCCATACATATTTGACTCATGTTTTGGAGTCTTAAATTCCATCCAGATTTAATGTTAAAGATTTTAAAACACTTGATTTTTATACAAATTTTTTAAATATACTTTACTTTGATTTATGTATTGTATTATAACCCCCCCCCCCCCCAACTCCTACACTGTAGTTTTACATAATTATATAAATATTTTTATATACTTACCTTTTGCGACACCCAATAGCAGGTGTGTATTTTTTTGTGCTGGGGTGTCATTAAACATTTGTTCATTCATTTACTCACTCACTCACTCACTCTCACTCACTCTCACTCAGAAACACACCAGAGCAGAGTTCAGCCAGATCGAGCAGAAAAAATGTCTGCTAGATTGGTTTATGTGCTTCACAATAAACCAAAGGGTCACATTGGGAACCAATCAAATAGTTCGCAAATGTTAGCGAAACATTTGCTGGCTGAACTTGGGGCTGGTTCTGTTAGATGTAATTTCTATACAAATTAAGGTGGACTGACTTAATCATGACAATAAATAGACTAGACACATAGTAACAAGTGCTGAAATTTAATATAACTCCATTTTTCTCTGAAAAGGCATGGAATAAAAATGAACAAAACAACAATGCCAATGTAAACCTTTTGAAACAAAAGGGGTTTTCAAAATATTCCTATAACAAACATGTACATTGATTTGATTTGATAAACATTTTAAAGGTGCAATCTCACCTCCCATTTTATATCATCATTTATACAATGTTCTAAATTACAATGACCATTCCCATTGATTACATTACCACAATGAGATTGAAGCTGTGCACAATATTTTTAATAACGTGGTGAATATTCAAACCAAATGATTGTCAAGTATTAAAGAATTCAAATGCAGACTTGCATTTAATAAAAAACACACACACACACACCCCCCTCCCCCCAAAAAAAAAGAGAAGAAAAAAGAGGTATATCGGCTTATAGAGCTCAGTTACATTATTGTATTTAATTTTCAATTTTGTCAGTCATAGATAATTGATTAATTTGTTAAGATCATTTTAGAATATTCGTGCATTATGTTTAACAATTGTCAAATTAAAACTGTATATTGAGATTTGTAAAATAAGTTATTAAAATATGAAATTTGTTATCTTTGTTAGTTTTTGGAGACTTAATTGCCCTGATTGTAACTTCTTTCAGAACTAATGAATGAAAAGTTAAGAAAATAGAAATTGTCAATGTTAAGGTGCAGTTTTATTCACTTTATATCACATACTGATTTCTATCATTTGGGAATAGAGTTGTCTGAATGTATTTGCTTGAAGATCAGATCAGCTTGAAGTAATACAAATTTTTAATGACTCAGTGGTATACATTCATACAAAGCCAACATTAATTTTTACCAAGCAGATCACTAATTATTTTAAATTTACTAGTAGATAGATTTTGAAATTGTTCAATGTTAATTTTTTAAATTTCAAAATTATTAGTTTGTGAAGACTACCCCATAGAATCATAGTACTAAGTTTCAGAACTACCCCATCAAAATTCTAGAGGACAGACATTCACATTTTCAATTATTAAAATGTTTAATAAAATTTAAAAATATCTCTCTATTAGTTTTTGAAGAGTGACTCAGATGATCATTGTACCAAGTTTCAGAACAATCCAATTGAAACTCTTGTAACTTCAAAGCAAAAGTTGACAGACAGATAACAGACAAACTGATATTAGAAAAACTCCACTGACATTAGTGGAGGTAAAATTTCTACTTAAATTTTTTTAAATTTAAAACTCTAGGAAAAATAGACTAAAAATGACATTTTTTATGTCCTTTTTTTTTAATTTAAGAAAAATTCTAAATTTCCAAAATATTTATTAGTTTTGTGAATACTTAAACGTTTAAATTTAAGAAATAATTTACAAATTCAAAATTTACAATATATCTGTTGGTTTGTAAAAACTGTCCCAAAGAATCAGTTCCAAGTTGGCAACTTTCAAAACAATCCAATCAAAACTCTAGAAAATAGACTCAAATTTTCAATTTAATAAAAATTCAAAGTATTTTCTATTAGTTTGTGAAGACTACCCTAGAGAATACTTCAATTAAGTTTGAGATCTATCCCATTTAAACTCTTTATTAAACTTCCATAACAAGTAGCAATTCATATTAACAAAAACAAGAAAATTTAAACATCCACTAACAAGTACTTTCAAATATGACTACTACATTCATGTTATTAAATACACACATGGAAAAGTTTCAGTCTCCTAAAAGGTTATAAATGTTGCGCAGTCATGAATGTAATTGGTAAAATCATGTTTGTAATGACACAAATAGATATCCATAGCTATTATGTGAATGTTTGCTAACAGTTCTGATAGAGTCTGTGCTAAATTCAGGCACAATTTAAAATTATTATGTAGTGTGGTCTTAATTCTTGTTCATCATGGTTCTTAAGTGATAAGCATGGTTAGTGTTGGAATGTCCTACGAAGCTCTTAGTTGTTAGCGCAGTTTCCACCCTTTAATTATAAGTAGAATGGCACAGAAATATGGATAAACTAATTCACCAGACGGTCTCGTGTGACATCAGCAAGGGTATATTGTGACGTGTTTTCTGCTTGATTGGACTACAACCCTTTGCCACAAGCACCTTTCTAAGAAGAACGGGATGCCCACAAGACAACTGTCATCATGGACTGTGAGAAATTTACTCATATCTGCAGGTTTGAGGTTAAGGATGGTGATTAACCATCCTGTGGTGTCAGATATTCATTGCAGATACCATTTGGCATGGTGTTTGGTGAGATGTGGCTGCAACGATAGGACATGAAGGAAGATTCACTTGTCAGATGAAAGCAGGTCCTTGCTGCATGTCATGGACAGGCGTATTCAGGTCTGGTACCATACATACTCAGGAAAGTTTATCCCACGGTCGCCTCTGGTGGAGGATCAGTCATCATGTGGGGGTTGCCTTTTCCATGAGTGCAAGCTGGACATGGTCACTGTGCAGGAGAATCAGATGGGCAACAGGTACAGAGACGTCAAATCCTGGATCCATACTGTACCACATTTTGATAGGCACCATCTAGCTACCTGACCCATCTACATGGTTAACAAAGTGAGACCACACTGTTCTCAACAGATAACAAGGTTCCTGCAGCAGAACGCCACCATGACCATCCCTTGGCCTGCTGTGGGTGTGGATCACAACCTGTGGAAGAGATCTGGGACATCCTACAATATAGAAGCTAGACTCCCCAGTAGCCAATCAACAGGAACTGGAACAAGCATTGCACCGAGAATGGCAAAACCTATCACAGGAATGCATAGGAGGCATGAGAAGGAGAGTTAAGGTGGTCATCTGGGCATGTGGAGGCTATACGGTATATGCCAGCACAAGAAGTCATGCTGTTACCGTAATGGTAATTTTTAGCAACAACGTACCGGTCAGACCCTACAGCTTCATACATAAGTCATGTACCAATCTTATCAATATTACATACAATGAAATGTCAACCAATTTTATGAATACCACTTCTTGAAATGTCATGATTCATGTCCTTGTTCAGTGATGAAGAATTACTCTTTCAGGATACAACACGTTCTGGTTTCTATGCCATACATTTGGGTTTTTTAAACCTTATGACCAAAATAGCAGGGTGTGTTTAACCCTTTTCCAGGTGTATAATAAATAAATGTTCTTCTCTACAGTTTATCATGACATATGTTTTATTCGTGAAAATTGTCAGGAACTGTACTCAAAGACTACTGATGCAACTCAAATAATTGATATCAGGTAGTCCAATACCTCGGTGATGCTAATTTTGCATTATTTGTTTCTGACACTTGACTGTTTGGAATAAAATTTGTTTTATTACAACCTGTTCAGACATCTATTCAATAATATGCAAATTATTTTCAACCATGTGGGTAAAATGTGTATTAAGTCTTAACAAAAATGCTCCTCGAGTGACTTAGTCATGTAGTATGGTTTAGCTTCACTTCCATCATTTATCTCCTGATCCCTCACTGAAAATAAAAATAAAAATATACATGTCAGTCAAACAAATCAATTTTAAATTCAAAACATTTTATAATGTTTAGTCTGCTTATACATTTGACAAACTGAATTTTCTTCTTTTTTTTCTTTTTTTTTCTACAAGCTGAAACAAGTGGCAACTGCAATATCACAATTAGCCTGTCTGTCAGCCTCAATAGATTTTTTTAATAAATATATTTCAATTACCCGGTAGTAAATCACATTCTTTGCTTGTATTTTTTATGGTCATTTAGTTTAAGGCCTTAAAACATACCCCTCCCCCGAAATAACTCCACCAAAACAAAACTTCAAAACATATTTTAGCAAATACCATTCACAAGCAGTCATTTACAAAGTGAAATTGTTAACATGCTAAGTATTTAAACTGTGGCCGTTTTAATTAATTTTGTGATGACTGTAGGCAAATTTGATTTAAAAAAAACACCTGAATGTACTTTTAAAGTAATATAATAAGACATGTCATTTTAAATATTATTTTAAACTAGTATTACTTACAGAAACACAAAAAGAGCGTGCTCACTCCCATGTTATATATGTTCAAGAAAATGGATACTATAATGAATGAAGTAATCGTCAAACACTAGAGAAAAAACAAAACAACAACAGCTTATCAGTAAAATGATTAGCAGAGAGTACTATATATAAGTATGGAACATGGAAACATGTGATAACATCAAGTTTGGAATATCATAAATCTTTTTTGCATTAAATCTAAAAGTTTTAGATATATTTGCTAAACATGTCATTGTGTGATGCTACTAACATAATCCAGACTTCCAAAAGCAACATTTTAATTGAACAAAATTGTAGGTTTAATTGTAAATAGAAAAATAATGAAAATAAATCCACGGGCTTTAGAGATGAAAAAGAACTATTTTATTTAACGACACACTCAACACATTTTAGTTTACAGTTATTTGGCATTGGACATATAGTTGAGAGAGGAAACCCACAACCATCATTCCATGGAATACTTTTAGATTAGCAGCAACATATCTTTTAAATACAGCATCCTTCAAATAGGATAGTACATACCATGGCCTTTGTTACTCCAGTTTATGGAGCACTCACTAAAAGAAATTTCCCAATGGGCCCACTGATGGTGATTGATCCTAGACAAACCACACATCAGGAGATAACTTTACCACTGGGCTACATCCCATCCCCATAAGCAGCAGGTTCACCACCCTATTTATATCATTGTTTTCTAATGCAGAATACAAACACAACTTCTGTTTTAATAAATCTATTTAGTTTTGTGATCAACACACACACACACACACTCTTCAAAAAAAGTAGGGGAACCTGAAATATTAAAACATAGGTTTGACCACAGACATCCTAGTAAAAAACATTCCGGTCTGTTTATCAACATACCCAAAACACATTCCATAGTTTACACATGCATCACGCAGTTGCCCCATATACGTGCGTGGGGTGTCATTCTTGATTTTGACATTTCCAAGAAGGTCCATTAATCACTGTGGAACATTATTTCTGTCAATCTTTTTCATTCTGTTGATCATACAGTTGTTATTGTTTTGTTTTTAGTCATTTTTATTGTTTGAATTTGCAATTTACTGATAAAACCCCCATCAACTTTCAAATTTCACTTCTGACCCCAGTTGCCCTTCAAAATGATTTCATATTGATATAATTAAATTTTCTTTGCGTCTATACACTTTACGGCAATCTGATTGGTCCAGAGGTGCTTACTTTTTTTCGTTCATATTTCGATGAACCAAACAAATTTAAGCCACGCCTTCTAACCCCCCCCCCCCCCCCCCCGACTCGCACTACTTTTGTGTAACAAGCCGGATTATTCTGGCAATCATATTTAGATATTTTGAAGAAAATACAAACTACAAAAAATGTATACGATAAATTAATGGAAAATGCTATAGCAGAGTACACATGTAGATATATACGCACTGATTTATAAAAAAAAAAAAACCACACCCAAAAACCCCAACTTCTTCGCTAATCATGACATGAGACTCGGTCGGTGGCCAAAGAAATCATGTAGGAAACTTCACTTCTGTAACTTACTTGTAAGCGATGTTCTACAGCTGTTGGTGAAAATTAAACGATTCCATCAACAGCATAAATGTTAGACACGTTCTCTTCGTTCACTTTCATAAAATATAAACTAAACACGAATAGGACAATTCCTTCCAATATAACTAAACGATCCGTAAAAATGCACAGCAGCTAGAGGAAATGACGTCATTTACAAAAAAAAATCACCTGATTCAAATGATAGTGAATGAACGTTCGCATTCTTTTTTTTTTTTTTTTTTTTACGCGACATAAGTATCAATAAGTTTACACAAACAATACTACAGGCGTATTTAAAGCTAAACAAAATAAATTCAGTTATGTATTGTTAAAGTATGCATATAAATTTAATTATAAGATTTGACCGCAATTATTTTTTGGTTCATGCAAGTATGAACCGAAAAAACAATGTGCACACTTTTGTATGACCCGCTGCATGGGCTCATACAATGTGCACATCGTTTTTTCGGTTCATACTTGCATGAACCAAAAAATAATTGCGGCCAATTCTTAAATGATACATGTTTACGAATTACCATTTTATTACATATTGTTTTTTGAGATATGGTGAAGTTTGAAGAAGAAAAAACATTTGAGTCAAATCTTTCCTAAAATTTACTTTTACCAAGAAGTCATATATAGTAAACAAATTAAGTTATGTACACTAGCTGAAACATAATACAAGTAGCAAACTTGATAATCACATCTGAAATGTTAATATTTTGAAAATAAATAAGTTCAGTTGGTTATGAACACTACCATGCAGATGTCACATCAGGTCATGAACAGGAGATTTGCAGCTGATGAAATGGAAACCATTAATAATCTTCTCAAACATTTTAAAACTGTATTTTTTAAATACGAGAAATGTTATCAAAGTTGAATGATTTTGTTCAAATTTATGATTGCCGTTGGGTTTAACAAGGTTACTAGCTACACTTGGTGTTAACCAAAATACCATATATTTTCTGACTGTTTCATGAACATTTTAAGCCAAGTAATGTGCCTTATTACTTTCTTGATAGTATATATATGTTTATATACATGTACTGTGTATATTTACATTATGATTTTATATCTAAAACCCAAGTTTTGTTGGGTATTGTCCACAACCAAATATTACTGACTTCACTATTTCAGGTTCTTTACCTGTCTAAGTTGAGTGTAAATCAGTATATTGTGCCTTAAAATATTCCTATAACCTGGTACAAATAGCTGGAAATGGAACTATAACTTTAAGATATCTCAGCACAACTGTCAGTTTTATTTTCTCTCTTACATTTATATTTATTAGTCATGTGATGCATAAAAGCATACATGCTTCTTTAACAGTCAGTTAAATTTTAGATAAAATAAAAATTATTTCTTACACACCCGTTGGTGAGAACACCATGCATTATTTTTGGTTACACATGGTTGTTTACACATAATATACGTGTGTTACTAACACATCCAATGAAAAACTACATGATGGAAATCGATTAGACTGTGACATATAGCTAACCTGACATTCATGGATCTGTGACACGTAAGTCAGCTACAATTGCAACGGCTGTAAATAACTTTTAGTAAAAAAAGATGTAATTCCCGATGGTACATTTTCCAATAGTGAAATGGGAATACTTTAGTTAGATCTACCATGAACTGTTAATACGAACAGAAATGAAGTGTGAAACATTTTATGGATATGGCATACAATAATATTAAATTTATGGCAAAAATAAATATTGAAGTTTTACAATAATAATTACACCATTAATTTGTTGGAATATATTAAAAGAAGTAAATAAACATTCATTTAGTTTGTGTTTTGTAGGTTTGTAAAATATTTTGTCATGGTGTTATAGTACCAGTGTAGTTTGGACTTACTAACTTAAATATTATACATCAGAAAAATATAAGTTTTGAGTTCCACAATTAAATTGAATTTTTGGATCCATGTAAAAAAGCCGATAGCACAATGTTGTGTCATGGGAACAAAAACAATGCATGTGGATGATCTGTTCTCTGTGATCAAATAATTAAAATATTCACGAGACTATAGCTTCAAATACAAATTTGTAAGACATATATGTTTAGAACTGTTTCTGTGTTTAGACAAACAAGCAATTCTGTACATACTATGACTGGGCTAAAGTAGCTGTTGAGATCTGGAATGTCTCTTTTCAATATCGGAATATCTCCTTGAAACCACGCTGACGAAACAAAAACTGTTGGAAAGACAAAACTATATTGCTGTGTGAATAAACTTTAGGTTAAATATATTCTTTAGGATCAGCTAACCATCATACAAGCAATAGCAAAACAGATCACAGTGATTTATTCTAATTAGTATGCTGGAAGGAAGGAAATGTTTAATTTAACGACGCACTCAACACATTTTATTTACGGTTATATGGCGTCGGACATATGGTTAAGGACCACACGGATATTGAGGGAGGAAACCTGCTGTCGCCACTTCATGGGCTACTCTTTTTGATTAGCAGCAAGGGATCTTTTATATGCACTATCCCACAAACAGGATAACACATACCACGGCCTTTGATATACCAGTCGTGGTGCACTGGCTGGAACAAAAATAGCCCAATGGGGGTCCTAGATCGATCAGGTGAGCGCTGTACCACTGAGCTACGTCCCAACCCTAGTATGTTGGAAAGAAAATGTTTTATTTAACGACATGCTCAACACATTTTATTTACGGTTATATGGCGTCGGACATATGGTTAACAGTGTTCGAGATTAACGGTATCCCGATATCCCGGGGATACCAGAATTTAATTTTGGATACCAGACTTCAAGAACCCAGTATCCCACCGGGATACCATATAATACTAAATTCTCAGGTGGAATACCAGATTTTGAAATGTTAGTATCCAACTGGGATACTGCCCCAAAATTTTAATCTCGAACACTGGGTTAAGGACAACACAGACATTGTGAAAACCTGCTGTCGCCACTTCATGGACTACTCTTTTCGATTAGCAGCAAGGGATCTTTTATATGCACCATCCCATAGACAGGATAGCACATACCACGGCCTTTGATGTACCAGTCATGGTGCACTGGCTGACAGTGATCGATCCCAAACCGACTGCGCATCAAGTGAGCACTCTACCACTGGGCTACATCTTGCCCATTAGAACGCTGCAGTGCATGTGTAAAAGGAAATGGGTTCCAATTTCACTAAAATGATATACAACCATGGATTTATATTTTAAATAAATAAAGTTTGTTTTGTTTAACTACACCACTGGAGCACATTTATATATATATATTTTAAATACTACATGTTTACATTCGGGTGCACACTTATAAGGAAATGGGTTCCAGATCATGTAAAATGACAAATTGACCTCTTTATTAACGTCTAATAAGACAAGGGAATCTGATAAAAGTGTTCTTTTATAAACATTATTTCAAAACAGGGGGGGAATGATGGATAAGAATTCTGGTTGGTTATTAATATAAGTAAAGAAATACTTACACACAGTAACAGTCAGTAAAAATTTGCATATAAAGATCATGAAGCTGGATGTGCTTTCCACCACAATAGAACTGAAAACAAATACAACAAGCAGGAAATTATTATTTTATTTAACCTTCTTGTCACATTATATATATATATATAATAAACTGGACTACTGTATTGAGGTTCCCGGGTTTTTTTTGTAGGGGTGGGGAAAGGGCAGGCTAATTTTTGTCCCAATTAAAAAAAATATCCGAAACGGAAAAACATTTATTAATTTTAGTGCTACTGCCACACAGCTATAGAGGGTTGCAAACGAAGCACTACGCATTTTTATATGGATTACGACTAATATTGTGGGAGGAATGATCGAAATACATGATCAAAAGGTTTCAGGCCATATGTAACATAGGTAGCTATAGCTAGATGTATACTCACAATAATGAATATAAATCAAGTTGAAATGTGTATTTGTGCTTTCACAAATCGCAAAACACTACGTAAAATTACGTAATATTTTGGGTGTGTATGGCCTTGAGTTATGGAGCGTTACAGTGGAGAAGGGGAAGGGTTGTCTAGTTTTGACAAAAATAGTGTTACCGGTATGTAATATTTGAATGGCCATTTATCTTTATTGTAGATGTGTGTGCAGGGATGGCTTTTGTGGGTCGAAACCCCTGTGAAAATTCCTACACATGTTCCTGATAGTTTTAAATGGTCATCTACCATACAAAAATAATTACAAAACACTCTTATATATGCTAAATTATTAAAGGCGCTGATCCATGGGGATTAAAAAAAAATCCTATGTTAAAAAAAGAAGCCATATGTCCTGCACCCCCCAAAAAAACAAAACCCCAAAATTCCTTGTATTATACATTTTTGATAATATTATATTATGCCGCCACATAATTATTGTGTGTGATGCCAACAAGAATTTTTTGTTATTGGTTACTGAAAGTAATATAGGTCAAGGTATTTCCCCCCCCCGACTAGTTCAAAAGACATTCATAGTACCTATTGTTTGCAATGCATTTAAAATATAAAGAATAAAATTTAGATATCATCACTGAGTATGGATTAATACCATTATGAATATAATATGTAACCTTGAAAAAAAAGAAGAGAAAAACGGGCAGAAAAAATAAAACGAACAACACAACAAAATAACGACAAATACAAAGCACAGTATGTCTTTGATCACACAGTCGATGTAACTGTTCAAGCAAACATAGCTAGTTAGAATATTGTGAGCTGTATTATAAGAAATCACTTTGTAATTATTAATGAAAACGGCGCAAATGTAAACAATGTGTACTACGACTGTCAAATTGTTATGGCGGGAAATGTGCTGTCACATGACCTGGGTTTTATAAATAGAAATGCAGGGTTGAAAATTAACACGAAAACCATGGTCACCAGCAGGGCCAGTTGAAAAAAAATCTTACCGGCCCTTATATTTCAACTATAGCCCTCCAATTATCATATTGAAATTTAACTGCATAGCCAAAATCAAAACTATAATGTTTTTTGTTGAATAATAACCATGTGTTCACCGTATATAGTCTGTTTGCATCAAAAGAAAACCAATGAATTGGTGTTTAAATTCATACTGAATAAAGTTTATATTCATATAAAAACATGTTACGTTTTAAACCCATACCAACTCAAATAAAAACCCATTAAATTATACATATTAAATATAATTTTAATACAGGGGTGAAGACAAAATGCGAGAACAGCCAAGGTATTCTGCTTGACTTGCATTGTTTCTGAAGTAAAAGATGATGCAGTACAAAGAGACTTTAGTATACTAGTCTGGAAGTGGCAGTCCTCTTTGTGGCAATACAAGAGGGGTGGAATAAACATTTCCTTACTTTTTTTGACAAAAATGTTATGTTGTTTTTTATAAAATGATTTTTAAATGAAAACAATGGTAAGTGATGTCATAGTGATGACACTTGACGTGTATACATGTTAACAGCAGGATACATGTTAACATTATTGCTTTGTTTAAAACGAAAACAATGGTAAGTGATGTCATAGTGATGACACTTGACGTGTATACATGTTAACAGCAGGATACATGTTAACATTATTGCTTTGTTTAAAACGAAAACAATGGTAAGTGATGTCATAGTGATGACTCTTGACGTGTATACATGTCAACAGCAGGATACATGTTAACATTATTGCTTTGTTTAAAACGAAAACAATGGTAAGTGATGTCATAGTGATGACACTTGACATGTATACATGTCAACAGCAGGATACATGTTAACATTATTGCTTTGTTTAAAACGAAAACAATGGTAAGTGATGTCATAGTGATGACACTTGACGTGTATACATGTCAACAGCAGGATACGTGTTAACATTATGTTTAAACGAAAACATGGTAAGTTGTCATAGTTGACACTTGACGTGTATACATGTCAACACAGGATAAACATTATGGTTTAAAACCAAAACAATGGTAAGTGATGTCATAGTGATGACACTTGACGTGTATACATGTCAACAGCAGGATACGTGTTAACATTATTGCTTTGTTTAAAACCAAAACAATGGTAAGTGATGTCATAGTGATGACACTTGACGTGTATACATGTCAACAGCAGGATACGTGTTAACATTATTGCTTTGTTTAAAACCAAAACAATGGTAAGTGATGTCATAGTGATGACACTTGACGTGTATACATGTCAACAGCAGGATACGTGTTAACATTATTGCTTTGTTTAAAACCAAAACAATGGTAAGTGATGTCATAGTGATGACACTTGACGTGTATACATGTCAACAGCAGGATACGTGTTAACATTATTGCTTTGTTTAAAACGAAAACAATGGTAAGTGATGTCATAGTGATGCTTTGTGTTACATGTCAACAGCAGGATACGTGTTAACAATTGCTTTGTTTAAAACCAAAACAATGGTAAGTGATGGTAACATGTGACGTGATGTCAATAGTGATGACACTTGACGTGACATCTTGACGTGTAATACAAAACAATGGTAACAGCAGTGATGACTCTTGACGTGTATACATGTCAACAGCAGGATACGTGTTAACATTATTGCTTTGTTTAAAACGAAAACAATGGTAAGTGATGTCATAGTGATGACACTTGACGTGTATACATGTCAACAGCAGGATACGTGTTAACATTATTGCTTTGTTTAAAACCAAAACTCTGTTATGGGGTTGGGGTGGGGTGGGAAGTAAAATATGGTAGAGATAGCTGCATTTAATTTGCTAAAAGAAAATCAATTAAACTGATTATGAATGAAGTGAAACTATTCATATATTAGTAATTAAATATATTAGTAATACAAAAAAAAAGAAGAAGAAAAGTAATTTATATTGTTGTTCTTGTGAGCATGAATCAAACATAAAAAATAATTTGTAGGTAATATTAAAGGAGACAGGACACCAAATCATATATACGGCGTAATGAATTGTTTGCCGTCATAAACCACAACAAGCAACTACTGCGCTCCCCTTATTGACTAAGTTAAGCGTGCCAGTCTTGGTTGGGTTTTTTTTTCGCCGATCTCCGATGTTTGCCGGAAACTGTCGACAATTGATGAGCTAGACCCGTGACGTCATCGATGAGAGGAAAACTGAAGAAACTACCAAGCAGCATGGACGAACTTAGCGATTCGAGTGACGAAGAATTGTGTCCAGCTTGTGCTAATGGCATCAAACCGTATCAGTTTGAACCACTTATCAGAGACTTTGTCCCTAATCCTGGAAATGTTGTCTTAGACGAAAAATTTGATGAATCAACTGCTGACGAAGACGAGGAAGCCACACGGTCATAGACTAGCATACAAGCATTTTTTTAAACATAATTTTTTATGACATTTTTAATGTAAACTGAAGCAAATGGACCTAATTAGAAGAAAAGCACACAAAATGTAATAATATTTCATCATAAATCTTGTTCAGCATAGATGTAAATATGACACGTCAGTGGATATTCCAGAGGCCGATTTCGCAAATTTGCAAAAAGCGTCCCCTCCTCACCAAAGCAAGATATAATAATTTAACAAAAAACTTTGTTCTCTTAACTAGTTACCCTCCAAGTTTTAATGTATTTGGTTAAACCGTGTATTTTTAATTATTAAGAAAATGTGTTACCAGTCTCCCGAAACTGTCCACAGCCGGGTACAGAAACACAGAATGTTGGAAAATATACTGTTGCCACATACTGACAATCACTTTACAACATGTCTTATCGACAATATTATTATGTAGTTTTTGCATTTATTAATATAAAATACAACAGGTCCATAGGAACTGGGGAGGGGCGGGCCTAGGGGCTTGTTCTCCATCACACACTCTAGGAAGAAAAGGTATGTTTTAAACTTTCACTACTTTGCATAAATAAAGACGATATAAAGATAAAAAATCTAGTTTGTATCCCTCACTAGAGACTGTATTTTCCCCCCCCCCCCCCCCCCCCCCACACACTTCCTTTTATCTTTATGATTTTGTAATCATGATTTCAAACCAACTGTTTCAGGTAGTTTGCTCCACATACTGACATAAAACACATTTGTTATATATTGGAATAAAATAAACATAATTACAATATATCCAGTGTTATTTTCTTTAATCATTCATGGAGGAAGAAATGATGAAAATATATTACAGGTCAAATATATTACAGGTAAAACAAAATAATATATGATGCTTATTCCATGTGGTAACTATTGTTAATTTTGCTTTAAATTGCTAGATGCCAAAAGTGATTAATTATATTATTTTATGGCAACAGTTGAAAATTAGACGACCAATTGTTTCAACCTCTACCAAAGGTACCAGGTTTTCTGCCAGAAAATAATTTGAGGGTACGTAATAAAACAGGCCCGTAGGAACTGGGGTGGGGTGGGGGGGGGGGGGGGGGTGGGGGGGGTGGGGTGGAGGGGTGCCCCCCACTTGTGAGCTTTTCTTTATCACATTAATTTTTGCCACTGTAACCAAAATCTGATGTAGAGTTTATACCCAGTCTGTCAGTGCCCCCCCCCCCCCCCCCCCCCCCCCAAGTTGTTCCTACTGGCCTGTAAAAACTAAATATGTTCAAAGGAGTATATTGGGTGGTTATAGGTTTGAAATTTTTTTTTTATTGAACATTTTATTTCATGCACTTTTATAAAATTTTAAACAGCAATTATCTTACTATAATCTATCGAAAAAATCAAACATTTATATATATATATATATATATATATATATATACTCTTCAAAAGAAGAAACGCAAAACCACATTGTCGTAACATTTGGAGAATTGATTTAATTATTGAATGGTGAGTCCGATAATTACCAAATGTTGCAGGATTGTTCACAATTCACTCTAGTCCATTGTGAGTAAGTGATAGGACACACCACCAAGGTCAAGGTCATCTGGAGTCAATACCGGGTGTGGCCTCCGCGTGTGTTGACAACTGCCTGGCACCGCCTGCCCATTGAAGCAACCAGAGTACGGATGACGTCCCGGGGGATGGTGGCCCACTCGGCCTGCAAGGCTGCTGCCAGCTCGGGCAGGGTCTGGGGCTGTGGTTGTCGCTGTCGGAGGCGTCGGTCCAACTCGTCCCATAGATTCTCAATTGGGTTCAAATCCGGTGATATCGATGGCCAAGGAAGGACATTAATGTTGTTGTTCTGTAGGAAAGCCGTTGTGAGACGTGCTGTGTGAGGCCTGGCGTTGTCATGTTGGAACACTGCGTTGGCGTTGGCCATAACTGGAACGATGTGTGGCCGGAGGATCTGGTCAATGTAGCCCCGTGCATTCAGGTTGCCCTGCACGTGGACCAGGTCAGTTCTGCCAGTGTGTGAGTTGGCTGCCCACACCATGACACTACCCCCGCCGAATCTGTCCACTTCCTGCACGCAGTTTGCCGCATAACGTTCACCACGATGCCTATACACGCGACATCTTCCATCATGACGTCGGAGCAGAAATCGGGACTCGTCACTGAACCACACCTGTCTCCATCGCAGTTGAGGCCATTGTCGATGAATCTGGCACCACTGCAGTCGGAGTCGACGGTGTTGTGGTGTTAAGATGACACCTCGAACTGGACGTCTGGCACGAATTCCTACCTCACGTAGGCGGTTCCGTACGGTCTGGTCGGATATCCTGCGCAAACCTGGTATTGCTGCGGCTGTGGAGGTGGCAGTAGTCAATCGTTCCCGAAGGTGGCGTACCCGGATGTAGCGGTCCTGCCCGGGGGTAGTGACCCGTGGTCGACCGGATCTAGGGAGGTCACGTGTGGATCCATGTTGCTGGTAACGGTCCCACAGTCTGGAGATGGTGCTTGGGGACACATGGAATGCCCTGGCAACGCCCGTTCTGGATTCGCCTGCGTCTAGTCGGCCGATGGCATTGTTTCTCTGCGGTTCACTGAGACGTGGCATGTCCTGGATTGTCAACTGTCGGCCAGATACAGAGGCCAGGCAAGCGAACACCCTGCACTTTTATACTGTCGGTGTTCATGTTGCACGTGCAGACAACGCACGTGCAGTGGTGACATGGTTTGCACGTGGCTGCGTTTTTGCGAATATTCACATTTTGGAACTTTATTGTACAGTAGCTGCGTTTTATCGAATGTAACCGTGGGAATGTGTTTGGGACATGCAATGACCTTATATTCACAAAGCATGAACTGGTAGGAAACATAAAATCGGAGTTATAACCCATTTGTACCCTTTTGCGTTTCTTTTTTTGAAGAGTATATATATATATATATTAATTTCTGAGATTTTTTTAGTACATACATATAAGTTTACCCTCCGCACCCTCTGGCAGAAACCCAGGGTAGGTATTAAAATAATTATTTGGTGTAGAGTATTTTTAATATGACATACAGAAAGCATTGAAAAGTACAATTTTATTATGCTTTAATAATCGACACTAGCTTTAAAATTATTTAACCATCATTCCTTCTGGCCAGAGTACATATGTTGTTCTTGCCAAAATGTTAGCATTTTAATTTTAATGAAAATATACTGAACTGACGATAAACATTGTTAACTAACGTAATAATTCACGTTTTGAAGGTGTTTTATTATGAGGTTAACAAACCAACTAGATCAAGAGACGTTAGTATGGAGTCGTTATGGGCTGTCGGTGAAAATTAATTTGGTAATTATAGGTAAATAAATATGAAATTTAAATATTCGTATGTGAACAAATTGCAATACCTTTATTTAATGTATATCTTAAGTACATACTTGTTTTAATTTTCACATTGTAAATGTACCATAACCTGCTGTATTTAGTTGTTGTAAAGCCCATTCGACGACAATAATGCGTTTTTTTTTTAAATCGAAACCATGATGTTGGCCGTTTCTTGGGATGCATTGCTGTTACTTTTGCAGTTAAACACTGCGCAGTTAACCATCATATAATTACGTCGACAGTATATAATAACACTAATTATCTTGTAAATTAAATTTCCAATAAACCTGGAGACAAAAAAACAAAAGACGACTAAAAGGCACAACCAAAGAATCAACACGTGTACCGGTATTGCTTGGTAACTCTCACCGATGACGTATTGCCTCGCTTTCGTTCAGATCTATGCATAATCCCGCCCACTTCTGTTTTTACCCCAAACCTAAGACGCGCAGCTGACCGGTGCCTCGCAGCGAGCCAAGCGTTAGAGTAATGCCGTCTTTGACGCTAACTTAATCCATTACACACTACAGGTCTTTTGGTGTCCGGTCTCCTTTAATAATTAACCAAATAAACAGATAAATACCCAACAACATTATTTATACGAAGTTTTAAGCCATTTTTTGCAGATACACAAAAGTTTGTTCCATGCATTGCCATCTGAAAATAAAAGCAAAGATAATAGACATCGTCTAAAAATATAGAGTGTGTATCTTAACTGTATATAGATTTAATAATTAAAGGAATAATCGGGCGACACTTTTACTCTGCATGGTATGCATATTCAATGATATTTATATATAATGCACAGTATTGGTACATGTGTATTTATTCAATAAAACAGTAAAAATGTGACAGCTACATGTATTATATATAACAGGCACATCCATTTTGCTCTGTTCCCAGTCCTGCAATTGGAATAATAATAGTATAACACATATCCAAGATCTTTTAACAGAAACAGGATACATCATTCCTTTTGCAAAGTTAAAACAAAAATATAACATAGGAGGAACCTTTTTAGATTACGTAACGGTAATTTATAGTATCCCAGAAAACCGAAAAGGCATCGTCTAACAATTACAAGGACAGATAAATCTATATAATACTTTGTGTCCTACATATGTTTTTAATGACAAAAATTAATAAAGGTTGTGGTATATATTATATAATATACTTTCAAAGAATGTAGAACTGCCAACAGCACAAATCTGCTGGTCTGCAATAATAAACGATAACAACTCCCCATTTATAATATGGAAAAAAAGAGGTATATTTAACACCTAGATTATTTACTAAACAAATCACACTTATAGGTTTTCAGTGCAAAATTCTTAACAGAATAATAGCAACCAATAGCCTTCTCTGTAGGATTGGGATTCGGGACGATGCACTTTGTACTTACTGTAAAGATGACGAGGAAACGATAATGCACCTTTTTGTAAAATGTTCAAAAGTGACTTTTTTGTGGCTAAAATTTGGAATCTTAGAATTTTTACTGTTTATAAATTAATTACATGCTGTGTGTATATTGTTTTGTGTTTTAAAAATGCATTTTTCACCATGTATAAAAAATTTGTATACGCAATATATATAAACACCACAGTGACGTTCAAAATTGTTAGATCAGTGTGCAATTTTAAGGTGAGTCCGGGACTCTCAGACTTGCTTAGCATGGCTCGTAAAAATAACTTGGCATATGCAGAACTCACCTTGAATTAGAAAATTTGTTTCTAATTTTCATTATTATACATACTTACATTAGTACCTTAATTGTTCAATGGTTTAGATAATTGTATTTGTTCATCTTACACGTGAATTGTTACAGTAACTACATGTACAAATCATGTGCTTACAGTCAAATGTTGGCAACTCTTATGATGGTTGGTTACATGCTTACAATACTGGTACAACATTGATTTTAGATAATGCAATTCCTATCTACATTGGGTCAGACGTCAGTGGTATGTTTTGAACTCATTATCTATGGTGCCTGGGGATGTTTCTTCACATTGACCAGGAGGACACAACCATTATAAGTAACAGTTGGGACGTTGCAAGTCAATACTTCGTGTGACCACCATAAGCATAGTTCATGGACACACATGTATCTTCTGTGACTCCAGCATTAAAGGGACATTCCTGACTTTGCTGCATTGTAAGATGTTTCCGAAAAATATAATATTTCTACGATTAAACTTACATATTAAATATATTTTCTTGTTTAGAATAACATTGTCTGTATATTCAATGTGTTTCTGGTCGTCTTAATATTTGTAAGAAGCCCAAACTGGATTTTGTCTTTAAATAGTTTTGTATGTACCAACAAAATTATTTTAGGAAATAAAATGAAATTTAACCTAGTACAAATATTATAACGATCAGAAACACGTTTAATATACAGCCACTAATATTTTATGCAGAAAAATGTATTTGATATGTAATTACAATCGTTAAAAAGTATCTGTTAGTCGATAACATCTTAAATATTGCAGCAAAATAAGGAATGTCCCTTTAATTAAAAAAAAATGCACTGATATTGTAAGTAGGGGCTATTAGGGTAAGTTTGATGTGTATCAATAATTGTTATTGAAGTGTTTCCAACAAAAATTCCACCTGTACACAAAGGTTTTCCATTATGAAAAAAGATCTAATTTCTGGCATTGCATTTTTCTAAATGTCATTTAGTTTCCATTTCAACAATAAAATATGCAATTAAATTAACAGCTCAACTAATATATTTTGTAACAATTTACAATAGGAAAATGTTATTATTAACAAAATCAGAACTTTACAAAAATAAAAAATAAAAATAACCTAACAAGAACTTACCATAACATATGCAGTACTGGACAATTGCTTCAGAAATTTCTCTAAGCACCAAAAACACCATGTGAAACATCTGCAAATAAATATAATTATCAATAATAGTAATAAAAACTGAACAAATGATAGAAGCCAGACAACATTCATAAAAATTCCTAACTTAAGTATACTTAAACCATAACTACATGTATCATGCTAAACCAGTCATCATACTTATAGTCTGTTTGCATAAAAAGAGAACAGATGAATTGACATTTAACTCTATAATGAATATGTCAGATCTTTATCAAAACATATTACTGAGTTTTAAACCCATACCAACTCAAAAACATTTTTTACTAAACTTTCTACGTAAATAAAACAGTTTCTTAACAAAATGCCATCAAATTATATAGATTAATCTCATTTTTAATACAGGGGTGAAGGCAAAATGCTAGAACAGCCTTAGCTGCATTGCTATCGAAGTAATCAATAATAAAGTACCGGTACACTGAGACTAAAGGAACACCCATGCATTCTCTACATTGGCTGTTCCGTCAGTTGACTTCATACCTGGCACTGAAAATTAAGATTTAGCCTATGCAATTAAATTAATGATAATTTATAAAGAAACCTTTTTATTTACACTTAAATATGGGTTTAAAACTTAATTATATATTTTTATATTAATTTTAACTTTATTCATTATAGAGTTATATACCAATTCATCGGTTCCCTTTTCACTCAGACGGACTATAAGTAGTATTTATAAAATAATTTAAGTATTAATCATTTGTTGGTATGATACATAACTCTAAACATGTTGCTAGGATCTTGAGTCACATTTCAGGTTGATTTCCACGCTTTGGTTCTGGGCCAACACCATAGAAAGGGACAGTTTGAAAGAGATTCATGTAAAACACTGTAGTGTTAATACTGATACAGGCACGTGTGCAGGAAATTGTGCAGGGGTTTAGACTGTAGCAAGTGAAGTTTCTACTGGGGGTGTTGTGGTTATGTTCTCCTGGAAAATGTAATTTTCAAAACGTTCACTTTGAGAAGGGCTGGGGGAAGGGGAGGGGGTTGACCTGCCAGATCATGTTGTGAAGGGGCATAGGCCTTTTTAAAGCACTAATGTCTATAGATACAGTTTTCATCATGCACAAAAACAGGAAAAAGCCCAATTTTTCAGAGGTTAAGAAATTCTGTTTAATATTAAAATACAAATGTAAATTTACTGTAAACTGGGGAAAAAAAATGCATGCATATTAATTTTACGTCATCACCGCACACCTCAAGTTGTGAAATTTATACACACATTATTTTCCAGGATAAACTGTGCTTAAGGCATAATCTTAATTTTTCGCAAACAGGTGCTAAGGTGTGTATTCTCAAAAAACCCCATGTTGCAATATTTATCTGGTTTACGGTAGTACTTGCCATTAGGTCTGTTTTCCCCACAAAATAGATCGAAGTTTACATAAAATGTTATTAGAAAATAATCAGCAGTATTTGTTGTTGAAGAATCATGGCGAACTCTGGGTGTGCAAAGAATTTCGCCAAATTATCTATTGAACTTAAAAAATTGCAGAAACCCATGTTATTTCCAAGAAAATATCAATAATCACATGAAATTAGAAAATTTGTTTCTAATTTTTATTATTATCCATACTTACCTAGTACTAGCACAACAATAATGCTATACAAACTGAGTCATCTCCTCCATTGCAGAATTGTATTCCCTTGCCAGATGTATATCCATATCCACGCATGGGCAGAGCATCGTCCTTGATTCCAAGTCAGTAATGACTGAATCAAGGGAAGACCTCCTAGGGTTGGATTAGAGGTTACCATTGTTGTGCTACTGGTAAGTAAGTATGAATAATAATGAAATAGAAACAAATTTTCTAATTGTCTTATTCAACTTACTGTACTAGCACAACAACTATGCTATAACGGACGTGATGTAACACCGTTAGAGCACGTGAATTCACCATTACTTGGATGAAGTAAGGAAAAACGAGGACTATATAACCCATTCAACCAATGCCATGTTGTCGCACTTCAACGATGTCAAATAATGCTCCGGAACTGGAGGCAAGACCGACGAATGGCTTCCATCTCAAACAGATTGACATGGAGGCTCCTTTCGAAGGCACTCCACACACCTGACAGATGTTGATCCCCAAGATGCACACCGTACCCCTCTAGGGAAGCATCAGTGAACAGGACCAACTCCAGAGCAAAAGGATGTAAGGGAATGTCCTGGGACAAGCACTTGTCAACCAGACACTCTCGGATTGTCTGCATGAACCAAGGACCCACCAGAATCAATGTATCCCAACAGCGGCCATCCCACACACATAAGAGATGCCACTGGAGAGGTCTCTTGAATCATCTGAACTGCACATTCAATGCTGCCAATGACTCGAGATGTCCCAACAACCCGTGCAGTGTGCGCACCAAAATGCGCTGCTCCTGAGAAAGATGCTGAGCCAGTGCCGTGAAATTGTGGATGCGTGAATCCATCGGTCAAATGGACGCCTCCACAAGGTTAAAGACAACTCCGAGATAAATGAAAACCTGAGTTGCCACCATCTCCAACTTCACCCAGTTGGGAAAAATCCCAAGCGAAGTATCATGTCGATGAACAGACTCACGCCTGTCAGACATGTGAATGCCCAACAAATGTAGGCCTACCACAGTCTTGACTATGCGAGTATGTTGATGAATACGGATCTAGAACATTAAATTCATGGGGCTGTTCCCTGGTTGAGGTACATGGTCCAGCTTGAGCAGGTGAGGGTTGTGAAATCGAGATGGCACAGAGTGCCGCACACAAGCTGGGACTCTCTCAAAACCCTGAGCAGTCTCCAGGCTGGGCCAGCAGTAAGTCTCTTCATATATGAAGCTTATGGCAGATTTCCTCATTTTGACACATCAAGTTCATGAAGTCATTAAACATACTTTCAGACTAAATATTGCTAAAAAAAATACAACTTACTTCAAAACAAATTTTGCAGCTGCATTTTCTGCACCCTTCACTCTATTTTCAATTGTTTCGAGAATAACTCGAATGACCTGAACAATTGTAATAATCAATGAGCCAAATGCAATTGATCCCACATGGTACCTGCAAAGAAAATCATTGCAATTACAAATTATTATAGTTGTAAGTAATGGTAGGATGGGATTCTAAAATCAACATTTTTCACACACACAAATGTTATTTTATGGTGGCATAGAATTGCCATGGATATAATGGTTTAACAATACATCAGCACAAAAATATACTGCCATCGACATAATGGTTTAACAACACCCCAGCACAAAAACACACATCGGCTATTGGGTGTCTAACAAAGGTGAGTACATGTATATGATTATTTACCGTACTTCCCAAAAAAAAAAAAGAGACTATATTATATATATACATTAGAAAATATAAACTTGCCCGTCAGACTGTTGTATACACATCTCCAATGATTAACACTTCACTTCATCACTTCATGTAACTGTGAAAAACATTTGGTTTGGAGGGTATTCAAGTGTTACGAAGGTGAACAGTTTTACCGTATATGTATATCACAGGTGCGGCGGAAGCAAGTAGACAGCAAGCATGACTGAGATTGAGGGCGTAAAGAAATTTTGAAAACAAGATGTCCTGAAATGCTATTTCCCGCTTTCTACAAATTCATCTCTGCTTTAAGATTTATTACCAATAGTATTTTTGATTCAGAATTATTTTATTCAGCCCCCACCACCTCCTCCTCCCCTGCTCCACCATGCCTTATCATTTAATGACACTCATTCAGATACAGAACAAATTTCACTGTACTCAGTGTACTAACACAAAGCAGTGTTTCTGCCAGAAAGACATTTTTGGGTACGGTGCTATGGTATTGAATATTTACAATGTTTGTGCTGAATGCAACCAGTCGACAGAAAGAAAATGGGTTAATTTGAGGGTTAGGGTTAAGAAAATCATACAGTAATGATAAGAGTTATTTTATTTTTTTTAAAGGTTAACTTAAAAAACATAAAATCTGCAAAAACATTTGGGTATGGTGCAATACCCATTTTACCCTCTGGCAGAAACCCAGCAAGGTAGATTTACCGAAATGCACGCCAACAGGATGCTGCAACAGGAAAGTTTGGTATATCTTTAGGCTTGTGAAATGCCCAGTAGTAGGAGGAAAAAGACCCTGACACAACCACTTCATTCAGAGCAATAATAAAGTTGATGATCCAGAACAACATGACACACATGAACACTTGCATGTACGTCACATACCTGTGGATGGACAATAATAAAGTTGATGATCCAGAACAACATGACACACATGAACACTTGCATGTACGTCACATACCTGTGGATGAACAATAATAAAGTTGATGATCCAGAACAACATGACACACATGAACACTTGCATGTACGTCACATACCTGTGGATGGACAATAATAAAGTTGATGATCCAGAACAACATGACACACATGAACACTTGCATGTACGTCACATACCTGTGGATGGACAATAATAAAGTTGATGATCCAGAACAACATGACACACATGAACACTTGCATGTACGTCACATACCTGTGGATGGACAATAATAAAGTTGATGATCCAGAACAACATGACACACATGAACACTTGCATGTACGTCACATACCTGTGGATGGACACAAATTTGTAATCGACAAATATTTTCTGATAAATGAAAAATACAAAATTACATTAAAAATATTTAGTTAAAGAAGCTTTTTCCAAGTTATATAATGGTGAGTTCTTGTTGATTGTTGTAACTGTCAACAGCTAGTAAAGAGGCCATTTGATTAGAAAATGTTAAATTCATCTTTATAATAGTTCATTACAAAATTATAATATTTGTAATATAACAATTGCACTTACTCTGTTCCTCCATATTTAACAAATTCACAAATATTATTTTCTTCAGAGAGGTCCTGAAAAATAAAACAAAAAAACTTAAAACGATATACATGTAAATGTAACTAAAATGTTGTAAATCACTTTGACCTAATTAAGTAACAACTACATGTAATGTCGGTTTCAGAAATGACAGAGGTATATGATAATATGAACAATGAACAGAAAACAGCAAAATGTTCACATGTTGCACCACACTTTAACGTTTTAAATGTCATGTCGTCGACAACTGTCAACTGTGAATGTGTGTGTAACTGCATACTGTTATCACCTTGAACTTTAACTTTTTAAATGTCACATCGTCGACAACTGTCAACTGAATGTGTAATCTTATTGCCTCCATGGGAAGGAGATGTCAGATACTTGTGAACTCTCATTCAGTTGACAGTTGTCGATGACGTGACATTTAAAAAGTTATAGTTCAAGGTAATAACAGTATGCAGTCAATATCTAATGTGTCCATCATGGGGGTTCAGAACTGTCTGACATCTCCTTCCCATGGAAGCAATAAGATTACGAATGACACCTTGTGGAATGGTGGCCCACTCTGCCTGTAGTGTCGGTGCCAACTGTGGAAGATTATGTGGCTGCGGTTGATGCTGTCTCGCTCATCTATATCTAACTCATAGTATAAATGTTCTATGAAGTTCAAAAGATCTAGCAGCCCAAAACAGGACTTGAATGTTGTTGTTGTTAAGGTATGTTGTTGTTAATCTAGCTGTATGTGGTCTTGCATGGTCATTCTGGAATAAGAACGTTGGCGTTATTCATAGTTGGAACGATGTGTGGCTGCAAAATTTTATCTTGACATCTCTGTTCTGTAAAGTTGCCTTGGATATAGACAAGGTTGGTCCGGCCAGTGTGTGGAATTGCTGCCCACGTACATCATCATACTACCACCACCGAATTTACCCACTTCCTGTATAACGTTCACGATGGCATCTATACACATGACATCTTCCATCAGTGTGACGAAGCAAAAACCAAGACTCGTCACTAAACCATACACTTCTCCATCGCAGTTGAGGCCATACTCTGTAGACTGTCGTCATAGTCGACGATGTTGTTGAGACAAGACACCTCTTACTGGCAGTCTGGCTCAGATACCTGCCTTGTGTAGTTGGTTCCGCACCGTCTGAGCGGATATCCTATGTAAACCTGGTATTACGGAAGCAGTAGATTATTGCTATGGTGGTCCTTTGCCATAGATTAATTACCCATGTGTAGTGGTGCTGGGCCACACATGGTCTACCTCATCTGGGAAGGTCAAGTGTTGTCTGATGTTGCTGGAACTGATACCACAATCTCGATATGGTGCTTGGGGATACATGGAATGTCCTTGCTATGGCTGACCTGGATTCACCTACTTGTAAACGACCAACGAAATTGTTTTGTTATGCTTCAATCAATCACGGCATATGTTTGATATTGTCCAGTAACTAAAATAATAAGAATAAGTAACCGAAAACCCTGCATTTTTATAGAACATGTATTCATGTTTCAAGTGCAGAACGTGCATGTGCACAGATAATGTGGTTTGCACATGGATGTGTTTTCGGGGTTGGGGGGTATAATCATGGTAATGGAGTATTATGTAACATGATACTAGGTAACAGACTTCCAGTCTCGTAATTTTGCCGACATACTACTGACATGCTAACAGAAACAATAATTTCTTTGAAATCTGGAAGCCTGAAACTGTTTAGATACTTAAATACATGTATATCACAAATTAAAATTAAATAAACTTTATCACAAAATAAATACCCACAATTAACACCACTTATACTCCCTCTAATTGTCTTTAAGTAACCTATGTAAACCTATAAACAAAAAGAAAATTGTATATAAAAATAAGACTCAAAAATATTTTAACAATAGAAAAAAGAAAAAAAATTACAGTGAAGCTACTTTCCATCAACTTATACAAGAAACAAAAGACTATTTTTTTATCCTGGTTTCCAGTACAAAAATAAAACCTATTTAAGCTAAATAAAACTATAACTATTTATTTACTTGTTTGAGCAGCCTGTATAATTAGTCCACAATAATTATTGTTTTTGCCGAGATCACATTTGTGGAGTCAAAATGTATTAAAAACAACCATTAGGTCCGATTCCATAATAGCAGGGCGGTCTTAGTACCGCAATAGTTTTACTATAAAATAATAAGGAAATATTCCAGTCTTTAAAATACTTATCTTTATACTGAGGTGGTCTTAGAATGGGGGTGGTCATTAAGTGCGGTTTCACTGTATATCAAAACCATAAACATTCAGCAGACCCATCAGAATAAAATATATAAGAAAGTTATGTTAAAACCAATCCATAATTTGAACATTTAGTAGATAGACCCATAAATAAATGTTTTAAAAACAAACTGCACAAATACTGTCATCAACGGACATTTGGTTTGCATGGTATTCTGTCCAACATATAGTTGACACCGTCGTTTGTTTTGTTGGTGGTACTGTAGAACTCAGATCTGCTCATTGAACTAATAAAGCTGATATACAGTCAAGGTATGCATTATTAGTTCACGAGAGAAAACGAAAGGAAAAGTTAGTCTGTTTTGTTGAATGGTTTAAAGCACATTGATTTATTAATAATTAGATATTAGATTTCAAACATTTTGTAATTTTGACATTTACATGTAGTCTTAGAGAGGAAGGAAAAGGAAAGAAAAAGAAAAAGAAAGCAAAGGAAAATATTTGTTTAATGACAAAAGTTATCTATTTTATAGAAAAATAAACTATTAGTTCACATTGATGCAAATTCCTTTATTAAAAAATATGGAAACGTTTTGTGCCATCTGAACATTGCATTGGCGATAATGTTTTTCCCTTTTTAACTTGCATACTTATAAAATAATTGTTTAACAGCCACAAACTGTATAAAATCGCTTATGATAGCTAAGCAAACTTGAATACTAGAATACTAGCAGTGTTCGAAATTAACGGTATCCCGATATCCTGGGGATACCAGAATTTAATTTTGGATACCAGACTTCAAGAACCCAGTATCCCACCGGGATACCATATAAAACTAAATTCTCAGGTGGGATACCAGATTTTGAAATGTTAGTATCCAACTGGGATACTGCACAATAATTTTAATCTCGAACACTGACTAGTGGTTTTGTAGTTCAGATACATGGATAAATGCCACCAAAATGAAAAACAATATTTTTTCTCTTCAATACCTCGGGTACACCTTAATAATAGCAGTAAACTAATATATGCTTGCCCTTCAATACCTCAGGTACACCTTAGCAGTAAACTAAACTATATTACCATATGAATGCAGTCAAGCTCAGTTCACTCAAAAGTAAACATGCCAACAACAGGGTTGGCGAAAATAGCTCACCTTTTGTTAAAAGGTTACCTGTTTATTTATTTAATATTTTTTGTTATATTATAAATTTAAAAAACATGATAATAAAAAATTGAATACATTTATGAATGTTTAATATTTTAAGTGAAGGTGCAGCAAATCAACTGCCAATACCTATATCACAGTAACTGCTAAATGATGGAGGGTGGGTGTTGTTATTATTTTTTACTTATCTTCCGAATAATATTAATAGAGTGGCCGTTAGATACCATTTATCTCACAAGTTGTTTTAAAATGTATCTAATGAGTAAAAGCGAGTTTGATACGTTTTTAAACAAGCTGTGAAATAAATGGTATCTAACCGACACAAATGTATTATTCTATTTATTACATATCCTCAAAAACTAAAAGTTATTTACAGCCGTTGCACTTGTAGCCGACTTACACATTACAGACACATGAATGTCAAGTTAACTATACATCACAGTCTAATTGATTTCCATTGTGTAGTTTTTTATTGGATGTATGGCACTGGTGAACTGGTCATCACCTAGGAGCAGCCAGTCGTATGTCTTGAAATTGTTAACACATAAACATGTGTTAATTAACAACCATGAGTAACCAAAAATAACACATGTTGTTCTCACCAATGGGTGAAACTTACTTCTTTTACAAAATCGTCTCTTCGATGGTAGAATTTATTAGCCAATGGGAATTGATAAATCTGTCTTGCTTTTATAAAATGTTCATATCTCCTTAATTCAAGGGCCATAACGCTTGTTAAAAATTAGTCAATTGCCATAGAAGTCAAGCATGATCTATAACATTACATGATAATGCTATGCACAAAATTTCACCTGAATATCTTCAGGTATTGAAAAAAACAAATGTCCATATAACAAATTTACATATCACACAAGTTCAAGGGCCATATAGCTGTCAACAATGGGTAAATTGGCAAGAACATCAAATGTGATCTGTAACAGAAGATGATATAGCTATACACAAAGTTTCAGTTCAAGGCTTTAAATTTGTTAAAAAAACAAGAAGTCAGAAAAACTAAGTTTATTCATATCTCCGTAGTTCAAGGGTCATATAACTCTAATTGTAACAACTTGCCTCACTCCACAGAAAAGAAACAAAAGAATGAAAATAAAATCTGTAAGGATACACCATACTTGCAAGCCAGTAAGCACAAAATGCTATCAACATTGCAAATGGAATCAATGGCCAGAACAATACAGAGAACATGTGCCCCATAGCTCTGAAAGAGTAAGAACAACAAAATAAATAAATAATAATTAAAAAAAAGAAAAAAGAGAAAATGGAAGTACATGTATGATGCAGCTTTGGTCAAAACATAGCTATCATGTAAATAATTATGCATTGGGTCTCATCCATATAAAAATAAAATGAAAATAAAATTCGAAAACAAAAGAGAGAGAAATATTCCGTTTTAGTTACTGAATTTTGCCATTACATATGGGGTTTGAGAGAATAACAAACCATCACTCAAACCAAATATGAAAGTTGATCATCCATCATAGAATGTCACTGGAGAAACTATTGCCAAATGTTAACTTCATTTTAACCATGTTTAAAAGGCACTGAAAACCCTCAAAATACCTACATGTACAAATTCACCATATAACAAATGTACATACATGTACATGTAATCATGTCATGTAGGAGAATATCCAATCTGATTAAAATTAGCTCTACTGGGTTTACCCTGGTAGATCTAACAGCATTGCGTGGACTCCCATGTCCAGGTGACATTTCATCTATAAATAACAATTCAAATATCGACCAATTACACTTCGCCGTTTATAGCGTTATTCGGGAGCATACAAATTCTAAAAATATTGGGCGAGACTATTTATGTAATAGGCAAACTTGTTGGTCTATTTCAACATTAAAAAAACAGGGGGGAAAGTACAGTAATAAACTCTGGATTGTATACTAGTATAAACAGATTTTATGGCCATACCATCACAGTTTTTTTTTTGTCTTGAAATTTTTTTTATATAAAATTTTATATTGAAATTAGTTTCCAGCATACTTTGTAATTCACCCGAATCATTTCGTATACCCTCGGCATAATCCCGAATGTTTTCAAATTCTTTTTAAATCACTGGCATGATTTTGCAAGTAAGGTTTTGATTGGTCGAATGAAAGGTCAACTGGACATGAGCTCCAACGGGCTGCTGTTATATCCACATGTAATAGTGGAGCTAATTTTAATTAGATTGGAGAATATCTAAAGAAATGTGTCAAGAAATGAGTGGAAATAATTTTACCTGATTTTTAATGAAATGTTGTTAGAGACAGATAACAAAATGTCATTCTGCTGACTTGAATACTACATTATGTACACGCAAACTAAAAGTATAACAGGGAATACCAAATACTTTGATAAAACAAACCTGCTGCATTCTTTGATGAGTGCAATTGCCATCCGAATCTTAGAGCATGTACACAATAGAATCAGCAACAAGATAACCATTATCAAGATCAAAATAATGCCTATGCAATAATAAAAAAAACAGTATTAAAATTAACACAACATTTTACATTAGAATAAAATATATACTGTGAAACCCCTCTAAAACAGACCGAGTAAAATGTCCGGTTTAAGAGGTATCCGATTTAGAGAGGTTAAGGACTGTATAAGGAAAGGACAGTGAAAAACGTTCTGTTATTAGAGAATACCAGTTAACAGAGGTTCTGGATTTGATTTTAGTACTGCATGGGATGGATATTAATTATTACAGAACATTGTGACGCATGTCCGTTTCATCATTCCACAAAAATCAACAGACTGGTATGTTTTTTTCTTCAGTTCTAAGACTAATACCTGATGTGACACGTTAAGTATTACACAACTACTGGCTCACTACAGGGTGGATTCAGTGGGATGGAACAAAATGTAATAGCTGTCACATTTGTACCATTATACCAGTATACTAATTGATATTAGGTCAGGTCACAGGGTTCAACATGCACATTCAGAGCAAGCTTGGGAGAAACAAAGTGTACCATACTTTTTCCAACTGAAATTGAGTTGGAGCACTGGGGAGAATTAACAGCTAAATTAAGTAACAAATCAGTAGAACAGTTCTTTTGAGATAATTCTTCTGTGGTTGCTATACTAAATAAACAGACATCCCCTGATTCCACAGTGATGGAATAGTTATTGTATCACACATATAGCACCAATGAATTATAATTTGTGGATTGCATATATTTGAAATAATATGACAATTTAAGATAAAATGGATGTCATAGGATGAAATGTAATAATTATGTACTGGTATTCTTCATTGACACTCATTTCATCAAAATTAATCAAGCCTCGTGACCTAGATTAAACGATTGTTCTCTGGTGTAAAAGAAAGCTTCAGATTGACTAATAATAAAATGTAGCTAGTAACTGAACATTTATTATTAACAATTTAACAGGTCTTAAAAAGTATTGCATATGGGTTTAATAACATTTTGTCACGTTACAACAATTAACTGCTAAGTAGAGTGACCATGCACTTGGTCATGTAAACAGGGCACATTCATGTGAACAGGGCACATTCATGTAAACAGGGCACATTCATGTAAACAGGGCACATTCTATCTGCAAAGTGAAACAAAGAACAAAAGTAGTTGCAAGTGCATTTCATTTTGTTTACTGCTAAAAAACCGAGATCAAATCTTTCACAAGTGTTTTTTTTTATATATATTAAAACAAAAATGTCTTAATGCTTAATTTTAAAATTTATTTCTTCTTCTTTTTTTTAAATCATGTTTTAAGTTTAACTCTCATTAGTATATCAGGGGTCCAGTTATTGTTTCCTCTCTTTTTATGTAACTAGTTGTCATTTCACCAAGATCAAAGATTATTTCATTTTGTATAGCCATAGGATCTGTAGAATAAATTTTCATTTGGAGTTTGCAGAACGCAGAACGCAGAACACAGAACACAATATTATTAGTGTCGTTATAATGTTCCAAAATATTCTCTCAGTGTAATGTTTATCCATACACCATCTTACCAACCTCTGTGACTGAAATACGGCATGACATTGTTATAGTATTCTTGTGTCATGTTGGACCCCATTGTTTAATGAGAAAAACATAATTCTGACTACAATGTCTCTCTCAATGAAAATATTTTTATATCAGAATATCATTATTTCTTGTTTGTTATTGTATGTTTGAGGCATAATAATCTTATCTATGTATTCTGATACAAACTATCATGAATAGAAATCAGAAAGCCCTGAACTAGTGATACGGATTAACAAGTTCTGACAACTGTACTGATGAGGGTTAAGGACAGAGGTTTTGGTGGTCCATTCAGGACAGTCCCATACAAAAACAACTGGCCCAAAATGGCCATATATTAGTCCAGGAAAAATGGCCAAAAGGTCGGAAAAAATTAGTAGAAAGCTGAAACTTCGTTTATGCACTCCTCTCAGTAGCCTTAATAACATACTAAAAGTCCCCGTGTATCCTCCTTGAGCTTCTGTCGTTATGACGTCATAGTTCATATTTATGTGAGAAATGGCCTTTTCGGAGATGTAATCTGGTATACATGAGTATATTGTTTGAAGATTTATTACTAAATGGCAATAAGGTGATTTGAAACAGTTGTCGGCAATGCAAATAAACACAAGAAAATAGATCATGATGTCACATATGACGTCATCCTAGGTACTCGTTTAGTACAATTTACATTTTAGAACATATAATAGTATCAGACAGCTCATACAGTTTACGACTTTCGTTTTCGCTTTCGTGGATTTTCAGTTGTTGGTAAAACGTCACATTCATTAGTATCCTCCAGAGAATCCTCCAGAGAATCCTCATCAGTCATCTGGAAATCAAATGCTTCATAGTCAAGTTCCAGCGAGTCATCTTTGTTCTCTTTCACTTCAAAATCTGTGTCTTGATTCACAAACGACTGGTTTTTCTGAATTGCTGCAGCCATTTCCTTGGCAATGGCCACATAGAACTGTGCAGAACAGACCTGCTTTCTTGCAGCCACACGATCGCTCACAACCACTCTTGCAGTTGCATGAGACCAAACTTGACAGTTTTTTCAGGTGCAGGTGGTTAACGTGTGAAAACCGGTTTAGCTGTCCATCTGTCAATTCCCAACCCCATTCTGTTGGTGGCAGTTCTACTCCTAACCACTGCTGCACTTGGTGATAAAACTGAATGAATGTTCCTTTGCTGCTGCAGATGCCGGTGGTAGAGCTGCGAGCTGTGTCTTGTTCTGAACAGAAAGTTAGCTACTGCTTTCACGACTCTCCTGTGTCTGTGAACATTCAGAGATTTTGTGGTCTTGTGAGCACCATACAAGGCCAGCAGGAACTGTTCACGTACAGATAACACAGAATCTGGTGAAGAGGTTGGGTCATTGAATACCTTCACCACATGATGCTGTAGATCCGAGTTCTTCTGAAGAAGAGTGGATGCCTTCTTCTTATCTTGTCTGTACAAGGCAGATGGCATAACCAGTCATGGCATGTACGAAGAGCAAAGTGCTAGAGGCTTCTGACAAACGCCGCTGAACACAGCTGATGGAAAACACTTTATCAGGACATTTTCCAGCTCCTGGTTTATACAGATATAGTTGGTTGTCTTGCTTTGACAACTGTATCAACAAAATAAGTAAGTCAACATCGGTTCCCACCATAACAACATTGTTGTTCCTTGATAGCTCTATTGCTGTACGAATAATCGACGTATCTGCATCTGCTACAGCATGATTCACTTCTATGCCAGCATGTTCCAGATACCCAGTCAGAGCTTGAATAAACCTGGCTTTATTCTTTTCATTGGTCAGGAATCTTTCTTGACGGATAGTAATAGGCTGTCGACTGTGACTTCATCGCTTGGTGATTTTGCTCCACACCCTTGGTGCTTGGTGCATCACTATAACCATAAAATACAACGATGCCACTATTTATTCCATGGTGTTTCTGTACATATGTTACATGTCAGTATATGAGTATATGTCACTGTACGAGCCATGTTGAGGCCATATCACTCGTCTCAGTAAATATCCGCCATCTACGACAACTGTGCTTTCTGCTCGTGATGCCATGACGTCATAACAGTAAAAGCTCAAAGAAGATACATGGGGACTTTTAGTATGCTATTAAGGATGGTTAGAGGAGTGTATCTACCAAGTTTCAGCTTTTTACCGATCTTTGCCAAAAAAAATTCTAATATTACTGACCTATATTGTTTGTTGGCCGTCTCCTGTGGTTTATATACCCTACAATTCACTCTGGCAAAAATGAAAGTATCATATCATTAAACTTATTTTATTTACTCTTCAAATATTTTAACTACCATTTTTGAGTGTTTTATGCACATCCACACACCCCTCCAAATATTGATGTGGTGCATTACATATAACAACAATAATAAACTCATTGACAAAGAAAGCGTTGCTTGAGCTCAGTGTCACAGGTAGATCAGACAAAATTGCACACAGGGCCAGATCCAGGATTTTGTAAAGGGAGTGCCACAAAATTCTAAATATAAGTCAAGTTTGAGTTTGCCGAACACAAATGAGTTGAGCTCCCAAAGGGATTCAGATCTATCGGTAGGGAGTTTCAGGGCATGCTCCACGGAACATTTTGAAATAAAGATGCTCACAGACACCTTTTCAGGGCAATTTAATGGACATGTAAATTGCTGATGATATTGGATCCGCCAATGGCACAGACTTTCAACAAACTAAAACCCACACGATATTCTTCTTCATTTCCTTATGGCAGCTTACCAAATGCTAGCCAAGTGTCCTTTGATGATATAACAAAATCCCAGTTACTAGAGAAACTCTCCGATATTCCATGGGCTACAGTAACATCCACATCCTTTAGTTTCATGTACTTTGTAAATGAATAATATGTACCTGAAATTATAATCATGTGAGAATAATTTAAATACGGTTCAGAAAATTGATTCAACAAAAACAAATTTTGTATAAACCCCACTCTGCCTAAGCATTTGAGTTTTTAAATGTCTATACAGTTCTTTTTTTTAATCTGTACCAGACACTGAGTTTGTCTACAAAAAAAGGAAACAAGAAGCAAAATAAAAGCTGACCGTACAGGGGTCTACATTAACTAAACTTGTTCACATGTCTGGAACCTGTGATTCTGGGTGTTGGACAGGTCATGGTTCTAACAACTTGTCCAACCAGACACTTCCAACTAGAAATAAATTTTAATCTAGCCTGATTTTTATGCTGTTCACATATCACAGTTGGTTTTCTGAACTGAAAGTGGATTTCATGATGTTACCCGATAACATACCTGCCACACTGAAGTGAACTTAAGTGTTACACCAAATACAATTATGATAAACAGGCCCATGGGAACTATAACCACAGAAAATGTAATTTTTTTACCTCACCCCCCCTCCCAACACACACACACATCATTCATCATTGACACATCAAAAAATACAACCACATAAGGATGTGGAATGAGTTGGAAGCAATCAAAAATGCTTTGTAACTGAAGTTGGCATCATAACAACTGGAAATAACCATATTCAATAAGCATCAATTCGGCTCAGAGTGCAATGGTATTAAAGTGTGTCAAAAGTATTAAAATTTGGGTGGGCTAAACAGTTTTCAGAGGGCACAGAGGGTAAAAATTAAGTCCTATAGGACAAGTGGATATTGAGAGTTAATGTAGAGCTCTGCCGTAATTGGTTTTAATTTATTCTGTTTTTATACTGCCAATGCTGAATGTTGACGCAAACTGATGGCTACAGAACAGCGGAAATATTTTATTATGAACAAAGTACAGTGGACTCTTTCTAAATCAGATTCGAGGGTAACTGCGTTATCCTAAATATTGTGCACAGACTTCGAGGACTGCATACTGAAATGAGTTTCTTTCAAAGTACATCTATGCTATACATATTACATGTATGTTAATGTTGTTTCTTTGAATGTATGTATGTATAATATGTATAGATTAGAGAGGGCCTCATGGGAGACGCGTCACCGTGTATTGAATGTGTTTACCCTCTGAAAATAAAGAATTTTATTATTATTAATATTATTATGGATGGAAGCTAGGTTTTGGACTTCAATAGTTATTGGAGACATTACAGACAGCTATGTATCTACTAAATGCTGTTAGGTGTATAACTGCAATCATGAAAAGTAGGTGCCATATGCAGTAATGATCATAGCAACCACTTCCACTAACCTTGCACTCAGTAATGGAACATATTTTCAAAGAGGTTCTGAACAGTTTTATCTTGTCAAAAGTTTATGGGATGCCCTTTCCATTTGTTCAGGCTGATATATAATAATTCAGATTCAAATGTAGCTACCAGCCTTAATTTAAGGCCTGTGGCCAGCTTAACTTTTATGCCAATAAATTAAGGTCAATTTTATTAGCCAACTCTTTTAGCCATATGAACAGAGCAACAGAGTAGTGTGTCACAATCAACATGTTTTAATTACGTACCAACACCACCAGCTACAAACACACCAAGGATGCTGAACCAGATTATGACTCCAGAAAGCCATCGCATGAGCACCATCCAGATCATTGCCAGTAACACTGTCATAACAGTACCTCTGAAATGTTGTAACCATTAAAGAAAAAAAGTATTACGCCTGGTTTTGATACAATCGTTAAGGGATGCAGATCGATGCTGATGCTCTGCAACAACTCTGCAAAATTGAACAGGTTTCAACTTCTCCCATCAATCTCTAGTCTGATGTAAACTGTCTGCGACTGTTTGGATTAAAAAATGTCTTTGGTCTACATCGATCTGCATCAGTGTATGCCATGGTACAGACTGTATGAAAACCAGGCTTTATTGTTAGCAAAGCTTCCCTTACAATCATGGTTCTGGCCTTCACTTTTTTTTCTTTATGTTAAACACAACATTTATTAATTGTACAAAAATAATCCCTTGAAGTGTATTCTTGTTTCCAACATTTTGCTCCACAAAGATACAAAACTAATTGATACAAGTATTGTTTATATAACTAATTTATCTTTTCGTTGTCTTGTTTTGACAAGTGATTTTGACATCGTGTGTATCACTGTCAACTCTGGCACTTCAGTCATATGCATTTTGTAATTTAGTGGGATGACATTTTACAAGTCAAGAGGCAAAAGGCGTTGTTAGGACTAAATTGGATAGTTTTATATATGGTAACACTGAATGTCAATACACAGCTATGGTAGCTGCAATTTTTTTATGCTTAGAAAATAACGATTTCCCTGGAGAATTTTTTTTCCTGCAGGAGACTTGATAAAATACTGGAATGCGGGAGGGTTGACAGTATCGCCAGACACTGAAGTTGGACCTACAGTAGTATGAATTCACTGTCACTAGGCATTTGTCAAAGATGCTGGGCCAGTCATGAGATTAAACAGTTGTTAACAATAACACCATTCTAGGTGAGAAAGCTATCAAGGTACAGTGGACTCTGTCTAAACTGGATTCACTTGGGACTGATAAAATATGCCGGTTTAGACAGAGTTTGTCCAGAGTTATGGTTCTTGCGATATACTGATTAGAAAATACCAACGTAAATAAAACGTCATATTTAGTGATTTCTCTAGAAATTAGGCAAGGCATGGTAGACCAAACACTTTTGGGGCATTTTCACCATTTTTGGGGCACTTGTTTTTCATTAAAAATACAAAAAAAAAAGAATTAAAATAAACATTAATGTAATTTATGTGCTTAATAAATGAATGGCAAAAGATATAAAAGGCATATTTTATTAATTAATAATACCTTTTTAGGTGTTTTATAAGGGCAATTTTAGAATTAATTACTGAAAAAGGCTTGTTTAATCTCAGGGCAGCATGGCACTGATTGTGGCAAGATGGTGCTAGACTACTGAGGCATGGTGCTGCACCATGCTAAAACAAGCTAGGGAAAACACTAATATTAACCAAACGTTTGGACTATGTGTAAGATATCTGTAAAAAAGAAAAGAAAGAAGGCTAAGCAATGCTTGTTTTAGTGATTGCTATAAACCTGAAAGATACTTGTGTTTTTAAGAAACCAATCAAACACAAGATAAACAAAATATGACAGGTTGTCAGTAAGAAGCGGGCTGGGACACAAGTACAAATATAGAATTTGAAAACAAAAAAAACAAAGAAATCAGAATAGAAACATACTCACACAACCAGAAACCTCCATGATTGCACAAGATCTTTAAAAACTACAAATCCACTTTGAATGTAGCTGAAGTATTTGGCCAAAAACCTGCAAAAAAAAATAATACTTACTCATATTAGATGAACAATATGGTCAACAGTTGGACAATTTATATTTCCCTGGTTTGCTTAACTTTCGAATTTATCTTTCTAATTTTTCAGTGGCAATAAACAAGAAATTTAAAGGACTAGCTATAAAGCAGAGGTGGGAAAAAATTAAAATGTCAATCAGTCCCATGTGGGGTGAGAGTGGGGAGGAAAAGAATAAATAAAAATAAAAATTATAAAAACATTTAAAAGGCGATATTTGCCAAAAATCATAGTGGCATTTAATTGTAAGTTGTTATCTTGAATCAAAAAGTTTGTTTTATTTAACGATGCCACTAGAGCACATTGATTTTTTTTATCTTATCATCGGCTATTGGACGTCAAACATATGGTCATTCTGACACTGTTTTTTTAGAGGAAACCCGCTGTTGCCACATAGGCTACTCTTTTATGACAGGCAACAAGGGATCTTTTATTATCTTGAATCATGAACATGAAACAATAAACATGAAAACATGAATTGATGAAAGGAAAAAAAGTTTGATCACATCAGCGAAAAACCCCACAAATTGTGTATATTTTACATAATGGAATAAATAATATTAAAAAAAGGAATAAAAGTTATGAATTTCAACTCCCATATATGTATAAAAAGTCTGAATATTCAGTACTGTGCAGCTAGGGCACGAAATAAGTGGCATCGCAAATAACACAAATATTGTGGTTTGCTAGTCAAATGCATTTTTGTGTAGCAAAGAATTGTGATGCAATTTTTAATTGTAATTAAAAATAAAAATATGAAAATGTGCATGGCATTCAAACATGGACTAAATTCAGTATCTGGGTCTATAGTTTAGAATGCGATCAAACATTCAAAATTTAAAAAGTTAAAGTTTGTTTTGTTTAATGATACCACTAGAGTACATTGATTATTAATCATCGCTATTGGATGTTAAACATTTGGTAATTTTGACATATAGCCATAGAGAGAAAACCCGCTACTTTCTTCCATTAGTAGCAAGGGCTACCTGTACGTCCTGCCCCCTATATTTATTTAGCTAATGACATCTTTTCTTTAATGATGTCATGCATTGTATAATAATTGTCACCTGTTTCCCATGGAATGGACACTAATTCTTTCACATCTCAAACCATGGTTTATTTATTGGGTAGGCAGAAAGATTAACTCACCCACTGCTCTTGTCAAGATCAACCAAGGTTACTTCTGTGCCATCTGCCCGAGTAATGGCAACCTTTCCGTCTGTAACAAGTTTTTTAATGGTACCAGTGACATCGAGTAAAATGGATGGAATACATCTGCCGACCACTGAAAAAATAATAAAAACTGAATCTAGATGAGTCCTTCTTTGAAAATGGTACCTCAAAGTGTGACATACCCACTAGACCAGAACACACTGCCATTCAGGTCACCCAGTCATGTGTTTAGTATACGGTCGAAAATCATGCCGTTCAGGTTGATGTAAAGCAATCACTCACATGCATGATTTTTTAAATAAAATCCCAATGTAATAAAGCTAATTTAATTAAAGTGGTTTTTTTTATATATTTTAATTTCTATGACAAGTACATGTATCTTGACAAAAAGGAGAAAAATGTCCCCCAATTTTCTATTTCTATGAAGTATTTATGACAATAAAAACTGGATTAGATGTTAGTTAGCCCATCCTTATAGCCAAATATAACAACTTACTGATCCTGAAGGCAAAAACGGAAAAACTGTTCAATGTCTTAGATGATACTGGTCCGCACCATTGTTCCAATTACGTTACAATTTTACCAACTGTGTGTGCATATCATCAGCCTCTAAGATCTTGAGTTGTCTTAATACAGACTAACCAGACTGCTGTCTTCAAAATACCCATAGTTTGTGAGGCCAGTGAGTGGAGTGTTTGTTGTCGTAAGTATACTAGACACAAGAAGTTAAGGACCACATGGAAACTGTTAGATATAGAGGATATTATATGGGTGTCCATGACAGACGATGTTTACGACACGAGTGCCTAAATTATCATATTGTTCCCTGTGATAACTTTATCTCCTCTGCAAGACAGAGAACAAAACTGGCCAACTGACTGACTAATGTATTACCGGAATCCACTTGCCTACATTCCACCCACTTACGCCAGTGCCATTCACATATCTTTTCAGTTGAAAATCGCCTTGTTGTAGACAATCTGGTGACAGTTTTTTAAGTTCTTGCTGGTGGTGCTGTGAGAAGACATCTGTCTAATAACAGCGTTCCACCTTGTCAGCAAAACTTTAGCCATAAGCCTCTGTAACAGCTCAAAGAAGGCTAAACTTGCAGCAGTACCTGCCTGTGCATTCTGCTCTGTGAAGAGCTGTAAACCATCAAGTGGCATGAGACTGCATGGATATGATCCTTCTTATTATGCCTTCCCACTCAGTGGCCTGAACCTACAAAATGGTAGATAAGGGATCAGATATCTGTTCCAAAACCCTGGCCAGTCTTGGTGGAGGGAGTAGAGGTACCTCTACTGCCTCACCCACACTATATGTTAGGGAATGGGTCCTGTGTCCTCCCCTACATCCAATAGTGCCAACGACCCCTGTCCCCGGCGATCTAATGTGTGGGACTCCGATCCTAATTGCACAGAGACCAAAGATGCATGATCAATTTTTGAACCAGAGTCTGAATTGTTTTCATGTCTCCTTTTATAAGGAGTTGAGTTTGGTGAAGGGCTAAACACAGTGTGCTGCTGAGCTTGGAACCTATATGCAGGGTGTTGCTCTCATCTCCTGTCTAGGAGGCAGCATTGTACAAGAAGGAGCCCCCATACCTGAAGGCAGGGGTTGCCACAGGTAACTAGAGGGTATGTACAAAAAAGGTTGGGTTGCCATGCCCCCGAAGGGTAGGGATTAAATCCCTTGTCAGCCCCCTTTTCAAAACCCCCATAAGGGTAGAATGGAGCTGATAATTTTATCACGCTCATATACCACAAAGGTTTCGAGCATGTTTGTCCTGGGTGCCAGGACCCAGTGAGCATGGACCCAGTGAGGAAGGACTCAGTGAGGAAGGACCCAGTGAGGAAGAGCCCATTGAACTAGTTAAAACTTAGAGATCTCCCTCCAGGAGTTGACCAGGTATTCCAAAATCACTGAATGCTGGTATTGGTACTCATGGTGGTAGAGGTGTGCGGTATTACCGGTATTTTTTTCTGTCATGGTACGTACCGGTACGTTTGTTTACTGTACCGGTATACTTCGGGACTTTCCGTGGACGATGACTTGACAAAAACTTCCGAGAAATAAATTATCAGTGTCATGAAACAAAATACATAATTTCGAGAAATTATTTAAAAAACATCCAATGTTAATGATTGTTTGTGTTCCATTAACAAATCTTTGAAAAAATAACGGAATTTCCCAAAGTATTTAGAATCTCAAAACATTGTCACTAATAAAAACATGGTAGATGATGAGTTTGTTGTTCGCGTAACATACGTGCGATATTGGTCATTTGCAGGGCTCGCCCTGTTGTTCGTCAAAGTCGCAAATTACGAAAAATAATAAAAATTGGTAAAAGAATTTTCGATTTGGCGAAAAAAATTAAGAAAGTTTTTTAATGTTGATTTTTAGTCACCAAACATGCTTTCAACCAATTTTATTCGACAGATATGCCTCGCAGTATGCATAAGCGCCATTTGCATGTCCAGGTGACAGTCTACTATTCAATAGTGAACTGCTTCTCGTAAAGCTACAAAATGCGATCAAATAATAAGAAATACTGTTCAAAACATGTTGCATTGTTGATACTGAATGTTTTATTACTAGCTTAAACAACGTTTACTTTTTATTTCTCACGTTTCTAGCGTTTTGTCGTATCAGATAATGTTGTAAAATCTAGGTCACGTGGTTGAGTTCATTTTACTGAAGTGGGTGCGTTGATGAGGAATACATATTGTTTCTCACATATACACAATCATTATTAGTTGAAATTTTCAAAGTTTACAGATTTAATTTTAAACATATTCAGTGGGGGAATTATAATTTATTGATGCTATGTCTACTTATATAATATTAGAACAGGCATGATAATCCCTCCACCCCTGGTAGATAAACATACAAAAGTCTCGGATCACGTTGCAATGAATTTATGAAACTGAACACGGTTTTTTCCAGTTGTGAAGACTGTCACACGCCAATGTTTTGAGAACAATAACATACAATGACGTTTTCTTTGTCTTTGTTTTGGGTGACTGGCTATAATCTTGAGTTGGATACGAAAACAATTATCAACAGTATTCAGTTTAAAACATACATATAAGTTAGGAGGAGGGGAGTTATGTACTTTAAAAAAAACCCACGAAAGCCTAACTATCTCATTTGCATTCATAAAATAAAATACTGCCAGTGTGGCTATTTTGTTTCTAAATTGTTTTTCTTCTATGAATATGAATTCATTACCAAAGAGATTAAAGGTACAGACCCATAGCACATAGCTTATATATATATGGCCCATTGGGCCTGTGGAATTGGCACGATATCTGGAGGGTTGGGGACGTATGCAGAGCCTCTAGTGGGGTGGCACAGGTTACATTTTTTATCATTATATAGAGCAGAACAAAAACATCGACTACTGAATGTCAAACGTTTGGTAATTTTGATATATAGTCTTAGAGAGGAAACCCACTACATTTTCTCATTAGTAGCACATGCCACAATCTTTGCTATACCAATCGTGGAGCACATACATAAATGGGCCCACCGACCGATCCTAGACCTACCATGCGTCCAACCGAGTGTTTTACCACCGGGCTACGGCCCGGCCTAGACATCAAGGGTCATTCAAATATTACATAACGCTGGAGGGGTGGGTGTATGTCCAAACGTTTTGTAGCGTTACAGGTGGTGGGTAAGTGTACTGAACAGTGTTATGTAAAACACTATTTTTTATTACTAATTTTTTATTACTAATTTTTTATTTTTATTATTATTTATTTGTTTATTTTGTCATAAACGCTATGTAACGGCAACACTGTTTAACCGTAACATATTAACATAGGTAGTAATAGCTAGTTGGAAACAATTATTATAAATCGATTTGAAATACTTGTGCTAGTAAACTTAGCTTAAAACGTATGTCCCTAATGTCCGATTGTCACTCTGTAGGCAGTGATGGTTTGGTTGGACCTGTTCTTAAGTAACTCATTCCATCATAAGTGGTTAGTCCAAGAAGGCCTACGCTGCTGTTCTAGAGCTAGACGGACATTTGAACAGTTACAGCCGCTCTCTCAGTCGGAGATAACGAATACACTGAAGTTCTGCCTACCACCGGCCAGGCAAAGATTCCCGCTCTAATACCACAATGATCCTATGTTTGACGTTAAATACCATTACATTGATAATATTTGAGTTCGCAATAACAAATATTTCACATATTAATCACTAATGCACTAATGTTTGTAAACAAGAACATAAAATAAATTTAGTAATCTAGATAATAATGACTGAAATTGACACACTACATGGTTTATTCAGACAAATATAGGTCTATGAAGTTTTTTATTCTTAAAACTAAATTGATGTTAAGACGATTTAACTTGAACTAACTTGAACAATAATAATTATAGAAAACTGAAAACATAAAGAGACTTTGTCATTTTCATTATTTTCCAGTTTAACTGAAATGATAACTAGGAAATTTATTCATCTGTTATGTTTATTTCATTTACATTATAAGGTCTTAAAATACAACACGGCTCTACAACTATGTTCTACCTATAAGTATTGGCTATTCTCTAAATGAGAGTTTTAGTCCTGCTTAATGCTTACTCAACTTTAGAGAAAATAGAGTGTAAACTGAATCAGTCAAAATCTTTACTGGTAGGTATATCATTGTAGTATGTCATATGTGTTTGACCACTAAGTTCAAAGGCACATAAATGACATTGTATGTTGAGCAATTATTGTATCACTGAATTGCAGTGATTAGTATGCTGTCATTACCGTGGTATACCGTGGTACATTACCAAAAACCGTGGTATACCGCTGTACGGTTTTTTTCGTGGTACCCAACCCTACATGGTGGTGTGGTGACAAGTGTGTCTCTCTTCCCCGAAACCATCACCCAGGTCAGGTCAGAGTGTTTAACGTGCACATTCAGAGCAAGTTGTTGTAGCGCATACCTGTCCTCCATTCAGGACAGGAAAGGATTGGGGTGGGTTGGAGGGGGGACCACCTGCACTGGCAGGTGCAAGGGAGCACCAGCAGTCCGACCGGTGCCTGTAACAGGCGGATGGTGGTATGGTGCTACGGAACTTGGAATGTCACATAGGATTAAGCCAAAGAGAAATGGTGTGCATATTTGTGAAGAAAGTTAGGTGCAATTTTGAACGGTCCGTCAAAATGTAAAAGAGGGAGCTTAACCTGATCCTTTTGTAAGCAACTCTTAACACATCCCACTTCATCGCGGTACAATGAGCATTAAGTACACTTGGTGCCTTGCACGAACACAGACGACATGTTAAACATAACGCGAGATCGTCTTCCTTAGCCAGCAAATCCAGCCTACCCCAGGACATGAGGCAAGTGTAATTGGAAAAGTCATTTTAAAAATAGAAAGGGGCCAGCGAACCCAGTCGTGGAAAACCAACAAATTTGAAATTGTGTTTTCAATTATGGTACCCATTCATGATAGTTTACCAAACACTAAATACTTTAGTGCATCGCGAGGGTTGTGTAAATATAAAAGACAATAAAAATTATAAGGAATGAGCACAAACTTCAAGAAAGTTCAATGAATAAAATAAAGCACGTCCTCTCAATGAAGAGCCAAGAGAAAAAGACTTTCTTGTTATTTACAAGTATGACATCTTTGAAAAGAAAAGATACATTTCAGCATCTAACCTGGAGTTGACTTCACATAGTAGGCAGCACATTTTTCTTTCAAAACCAGTTGCCTAATACCAATTTTCTGAAACAAAAAAGAAGAGTACTTCAAATCCAATTGTTCAATAATAAACAGGATGTTCATTATCTTTGAAAATAGAAGACTGTTTGCAGGCTATCTGACAAAAAAGAATTTGAGGGTACATAATAAAAACAAAACACATCATAAATGCCCCTACTAGGTTTTTATGGGTTTGAAATCTTTTGTAACTGAACACTGCATTTCATGTACTTTGACAAATTTTAAACAATAGTTCTTTGGCTACCATATTTCTAAAAATTAAAATAAAATAATCCATTATATTCCAAGATTTTAGGCTATGTAATTTTACCCTTCATAATCTCTGGCGGAAACCCTGGTTCGAGAAAAGTAGAAGACTATTTTTACTGAATGCACAGGGGTAATTCCAGCATTATTATGTTGAAGTGTTTTGTTCCAGTTTATTTTGATAATGGATTATGGCTATACGATACCTAAAATGATGTACAAATCTGTATAATAATTAATATTGAAGATCATTCTGTGGTACATGTAATTAAATTAGTTAATGAAAACCTGTTACGGACATGCCATTTTCTCAACACATTTTGACCCCAGTGTAACATTATTTGCAAAACTCGGCTTTGTTAATGATAACTAAATTTTATAATAATTATAACACATTCAGATAAAACGTTCTGCTAAATATCTCTATTATGTTTTTGTATTAGTTTTAACATTATTTGTTAGAAGAATTACATGCCAATTCATCAGTTCCCTTTTCATGCAAATGGACTAAATTTTATTAGACTATTTAGTTTCCATACTGTATCTATTAGCAATTTCCAAACACCATACCAACATGATTAAATTTACTTACTGTTGTTACAGGGTTGATATGATATTTACACACCATTTTCTTCCTGTGCTGTACAAGCCTACGCCTAGCACTGAGCTCATATGCTATAGTTTCTGTAAAAACGTAATTTGTACTGACACATTCTTTCACACAAACCTGCAAAAAACAAATCGGAGGTTTCATTTTTAAGGAATAACAATTTGAACGTTTTCTGTCTTCTGATCAGAATTCAAACCAACAATTTTCTGGACCCATATGGAATGTGCATTTGCATCATCAAATAATATTATTTTTTTAGCCAGACAGATCTGCTAGTACTGGTGATTGTAATGTATGGAATACAGCAAATATTGTTGAACATAAATAAAGGTTATTACCTGAGTGTTTTTCAGTATTGTCAGTGTCATATATGCGAGACTCTGGTGAGCATAATACATTATTTTTATTCAGGCATATATGATATTGACGATACCGAAACACACAAGGGTAATAATCTCTTTATCATATAATCTTAAGCTTAATACAACATGTTTTTGAAAACTATACATGCAACTTTAATTCTAGTCTGCCATTACTAGATATTCAAATGACTGCAAAATGTTTTTTGTTTTTTGAATGCTGGATAGCTTTCAGTGTAAAATTGCTTTTGAAATATTTTTATTTGAATATATCAATTTTATAGACCCTAGTACGTCTGCTTAAATGTCAATAAACCAAGTGCCGTGACCTCGATTAATTTACAATTATTTGCAATGTTATCAAATTCTTATAGTATGTGATCTGAAAAATATCACATACTTTAATTGCACTGAAAATGTAAGATATTATATGATAAATTATTATTATTATTTTATTATTATATATATATATATATATATATATATATATATATATATATATATATATATATATATATTTTAAAATTATTATTAATGTTTATTATTAATGAACAAGACGATGCACAAGGAAAGTTACAAAATTAGGTCTGTTCAAAGAGAGAATAATACACTGACCACTTGGTGAAGAATTTATTAAGATTGTTCTTACTAAGATAAATAAATTTTTCTACTTTATATCTTTGTTTAGCTTTGTTTTTGAAGTGTATAATATTTAATTGGACCCTTTGCATTTTACATTTATATATAAAATATTTAGCTAATAATAGTAGCAGGTCAAGAACATTATCTGTTTTAATATTATCTTTACATCCAAATATCACTAGCTCAAGAGAAAGCTTTAAATTACATATATGCTTACATGAGTTTGATAACCAATTTAAATAATCATTCCAAAAGTTCTGAACAATTTTACATTCCCAAAATAAATGCACTATAGATTCTTTTCCTTCATGACAAAATGTACACGTTTCACTGTCAATTAATTTTAATTTATATGCGAAACTATTAGTAGTTAATATTCTATGAAGTATTCTATATTGGAACCATCTAAGTTTTATTTCTTGCGTGGTTACAAATGGTTTTAAATAAATAGTGTGCCAATTAAGGTCTGAAATAAAATAATTTTGCCATTTTGATATTGCAGAATTTGGCTTTTCAGAAGTTACAAGTGTGTAATAATATAGTTTTGAGCCATTTCTGATAGAAAAAAGTTTTCGATGAACAGGAGAATCATCTAAAGGAATATTTGTTTCTATTATATTCAGTTTCGTCTTCCTAAGGTAAGCCTTAAGTGAGTTAATAACTCCTTGATACTCTAAAAAAGATGCATTTAATTTGTATAATTTATAAGTTAAAAAGTTGCCGTATTCATCAACAAGATCACAGATTTGAGATACACCTTTCCCAAGCCATTTCTTTTTAAAAAAAGATTTGCTGTTAATTTTTATATTGGAATTATAAAAAATTGGCTCTGATAAAAAGTCTTCAAAAGATGAAACATTAATTAATAACAAGAAGTCATAGAATGCAATGATACAGTCTTTCCAAAATAGATTTTTTTACATGTTTTAAGCACAATTGGGGGAAATCATTACCAAATAGAGATATGTTACGGAGTTGTGGAAAACATGCAAAAAGAATAGGTTTCCATTTTGGATCTTTGGTTTCCAATTTTCGTAGCCATGTAATTTTCAAAGCTTTAGCATAGTTAAATATGTCTATCATTCCGAGACCTCCCTCATTAAAAGGTTTACACAAAGTTATTCTTTTTATCCTGTCTGGCTTTTGATTCCATACAAATTTAAATGACATCGTGTGCAATTCTTTCTGAAATGTTTCCGATGGATTTGGTAATGTTAGAAGTAGATAAGTAAGCTTAGATATTAACAGAGATTTTATTATAGCTATTCTTCCAAGTGGTGTTAACAACCTTCTCATCCATGTATTTATAATTTGTTTAATTTCAAATAGTTTAGAATTATAATTAAGTTTGGTCATTTCATTCAAATCGGTACTAAAAATAATTCCAAGTGCTTTAAATGAAGGAGGATTCCATTTTAGATTAAGATTTTGTAAATATCGTATTGGACTATTCCTAAGAGAGCCAATACAGATTACCTCTGATTTATCATAATTAATATTGAGTCCTGATAATTCGGAAAAAATATTCAAGGTATTTATTGCTTCTTCAAAGGACGTTCTACTACTATCAAGTATAAAATCAGTATCATCGGCATACTGTGAAATTAGGTATTCTTTATTGTTTATTGAGATGCCTTTAATTTTCTTATTTTTACGTACAGAGAAGAAATATATACGGAGATAATGGATCACCTTGCCTACAGCCTCTATATATATTAAATGATGAAGACACATTTCCATTAACTATAACACTTGATTTTATATTTTGGTAAAAAACAGAAATCCAGCGTTTAATATCTGTTCCAAATCCGAAAAAGTCAAGGGTTTTATGTATATATGACCATGAAATGGCGTCGAATATTATTAGATATATTGTATAGCTTGTGATGTCAGAGGTAGACATTGTTTCATTAGCTTGGAATAATATAATATGTATGGCACAATTTATTTGTAAACCATATGGATAATGTTCAATAATAATAATTACCGGTAACACAAATTCATATTAACTCAGTGATTTCCAATAAATTCTTGGCTAAAATTGTAAAGTACATAAACAGTTTGCATTAGTTATCCAACAAAACAACAGCCAATCCTTTGTCATTATGGAAAGGCAACTCAAATTCAAAATGTGATTTCATGCAATTAACTTTGATCACCTAGCTAGCTGAAATGAATTTTGCAATAATATAATTTTTTTTTTTTTAAAGGTAGTCATTGGGTTGTAATATTTTATGGGCATGTAATTTAACTGTTAAAAATGTATTATGCAACTATGAGATTGCCCCTTTAAATAGCAAATGTCCTCTCATTTAATAAATTGTTTACTACTCCTAAAAAATTATGTGTGCATATAAATTGTGGGACTTTAGGTTGGATCATTTCCTGTCTGAACAAAGGAGCCCATGAAAGTCGACACCTGTGCCCATGACAAGCGTGTGCTACAACAGCTTGTTCTGAATGTGCATGTTAAAACCTGACCTGACCTTAGGTTGGATGTGAACAATGCAAAATTTATACACACACATATTTTTTTTCTCATGTTTTCATTATTTATATATTATTTATATATTACTCACCTGTGGTGTTGGACAGCCTGTTTTAATAATCTTCAAACCCATCATACCACATTGAATAAGGTCAAAATACATCAGATATGGCCTATCACTGCAAATAAATAACTTAACAAGCATTCTGAGAATATACTGCTAATATACATGCCACCTATGGGCCCAGCAAATGTTTGTATCTCCTACATTCAAGGCCATAACTTTGTAAACAAAATTGGTAAATCATTAACTTTGATATGTAGACTACCAGTACATGATAAAGGCATAAGCAAAATTTTATCTCAGTATCTTCAGGAATTGCCAAAATAGTCTGGAAAACAGGGCCATAACTCAAAAATGGGTAAAAATCACCATATAAGTCAAACCTGATTTGTAATAGAACGTGATAAAGATAGATACAAAATTTCAGCTTAATATGCAAAAAAAAACAATGTCTGGAAAACACATTTTCGTATCTCCTGGAAAAGAAAAACACCCAGAAAACTACATGTATATAGGATGGACGGACCGACGGAGAAGAAACCTATAGTCCCCTCTGGTTCGACAGGTAGGGAACTAATAATCATATCTGTCAGTAACATACATGTTTAATGCCAGAAAAACAACATACTTTTTATTTTGACCATCTGTGGCGAAGTAGAGGTTAAGCCATCGGACTTAAGGCTGGTAGGTACTGGGTTCATGTCCCACCTGAGGCAATAGGGCAGTTTTTCATTTAACTTCACACTGAAAACCCAGAGTAAGTGCACCGCTAGGCTCTAAAGGGAGGTGTAAGGCCACATAACTAAGTTCCACCCACTTCATACATGTACATGTAGGTAAATTATGGGCATGTCTTCCAAGCGTATGACCCCAAATGGGGGATGAGTACCCCGTGGGTATTGCAGGTTCGGGTGATACATAGATAGCTCAAATGACAGCAAGTACATGTATGGAACATGGCCCTGTCAATTACCCGGTTGTCTCATACTCTGTGTTTTATGTCTGTGAAATCTTTAATACCCCCCCCCCCAAAAAAAAAAAAAACCAACCCAACAATAAAATAAAATAAAATAACAAGAGACCTATATATCAGCCTATAGAGTTCCACTATTTAATTTTTAATCTTTTCAGTAGTTTATAATTAATTGCTTTGTGAAGTTCACCTGATGCTAAACTTTTATTTAATAAAAATAAAAAAATAAAAAAATATCTCCCTATTAGTTTGTGAAGACTGCCCCAGAGAATCGTACGTAATACCAAGTTTTAGAAATATTCATTCAAAACTCAAGAAGACAGACTTTTAAATTTTCAATCTTAAATTTCTATATTTTTTTTATTTCCAAAATATCTCTCTATTAGTTTATGAAGACAACCTCTGAAAATATTTATACCAAGTTTCAGAACTATCCAACTAAAACTCTAGGAAAAAATAAGACTTTTAATGTTCAATGTTAAATTTGTATATAAAAAGTTTTAATTAAAAAACCTAAATAAAAAATTCTAAAATATATCTCTATTGGATTGTGAAGATTGCCTCTGAGAATAATTATACTGTTTCAGAACGAATGAATGTTTAACGACACCCCAGCACGAAAAATACATCGGCTATATGGTGTCAAACTATGGTAATGCAAATAAATAAAGTGATGATCAACATCAATATAAAAATTCAAGACTTAAACAAAAACAGTGTAAAGAACTGTGCAAAAACACAAATATCACAGAATTTTACGGATACTGAATTTTACTCAAAACTTCAATTTTGTGCTGTATTGGCCATTCTCAAAGAGAATGTTACACCCCTGCACCACGGTGAGGTTACAGCACACGCAGGGGTTTTCAGAACGATACAATCAAGACTCTAAAAGAAGATTGACTTTTAAATGTTCAATTCAATGGGATTTTTAAGTTTAATAAAAATTCATTTAAAAAAAAAAAAAAAAAAATTATCTATTACTTTGTTCAGGGTGCTTCATATTGTACCAAGTTTTAGAACAATTCAATCAAACCTGTAGGAGAAGATAGACCTCAAAAGAAAAGTTGACAGACAGACAGATGGACACACAGATGGATGGTCAAACACCCGACAAATCCCTACTTCATAGCAGAGCTAATTGTTGTTATTTTCCCTCAATCTTACAAACTTTACAAATATATATTTTGATTACACAATTGGAGTAACAAAACAAATCTACTTACGAGAATTTCCCGTGACCACATATATTTCCTTCAGAGTCTGTAGGGTGAAGATATTTGTAAGGGTTCCCATGTACATAGCCTATAATGGAACAGCCTGCCATTGCTATCACAACGATAAGGAACAAGACAAGACAAATGATGTCTGTACATGACCTGAAACATTTATATAACAAAGCAGTACTTTAAATCATTTATTTATCTAACTAAAAATACACAACTTTGTTTTAACCCAGAACATAATTATGTGCATGTTTGTAAGCAAGGAGTTTTAAATGTTTTTATTTCAGACCAGATTTATGATTAGATTTAAAAATAGCAATGGGTTGTGAATGAACTATTTTGTGCTCAAAATAATTGGTTTCAATGTGAAAAGAAATCAATAAATATTTATGCAGTATGTATATAAGCCTGCAATTACTGAGTTTATTTTATTACTAGTTTGGATGTTAAACAGAACAAATGCTGATCAATTCGTCCCAACTGTTTATTCAACTCACCCCCAAAAAGTCACTTACTTGCCCCTGGCAGTGTTTGCAAGGTCAAGTCACCCCAACGGTTGGACAATTCGCCTCAATCCCACTTTACTGTCATTAGTGTGATGATATCATTAACAAGATGCCCATGGGACGAAATGGTCACCTGAGTAAATTGTTGACCCTACCTACCACTCAGGGAATGCATAGGAGTGTGGGAGTAATGATTTTATTTCTCCATTTATCAAGAAAAATAAACTTAAGGTTATTTTGTTTAATGTCACTATTATAGACCTCGTTGATTTATTTATCATCGGCTACTGGATGTCAGGGGCCTATTTCACTAAATATTGTAAGTTTACGTCTGCTACTAAAAGTTATAATGGTCGTGTGTTTACATGTGTTTGGCGTCTATTTCACGCAGAAAATTAGGCTACATCATTACGAAAGCTGGAGTATTTTAAAGACAAAATAAAATGAAATATATTTTCTTCTGACTATATATGTTGAACTATAATAGTAATAAGAATTGTGGTTTACACGTAGGTTTACGATTAGGTGCCAAACTAGTCTTACGATGCATTGTGAACTATAATAGTAATAAGAATTGTGGTTTACACGTAGGTTTACGATTAGGTGCCAAACTAGTCTTACGATGCATTGTGAACTATAATAGTAATAAGAATTGTGGTTTACACGTAGGTTTACGATTAGGTGCCAAACTAGTCTTACGATGCATTGTGAACTATAATAGTAATAAGAATTGTGGTTTACACGTAGGTTTACGATTAGGTGCCAAACTAGTCTTACGATGCATTGTGAACTATAATAGTAATAAGAATTGTGGTTTACACGTAGAGTTACGATTAGGTGCCAAACTAGTCTTACGATGCATTGTGAAATTGGACCCAGCTGCAGACATTTGGTAATTTGACACCACTAGAACACATTGATTTATTAATCACAAGCTATTGGATATCAAACATTTGGTAATTTTGACAGTCTTAGGGAGGAAACCCGCTACATTTTTCCATTAGTAGCAAGGGATCTTTCCATGTATCAAGAAGCTTCCCACCAAATTTCGTTTGAAATGGACTAGTAGTTGTGAAGAAATTAGTTTAAATGCATTTCTCTATACATGTACAACTCTGTAAATTTCACCCTTCTTAAGGCACAAAAAAGGTGACACAATATTAATGAAATTGGGCTTTGGTGTTTATGATTCTGTATAAATTAATAAGAAAGATCGATACGACACGAAATGTTTATGAACGGACAATGCCATAGCATAATAGGACTGTCAAAGACATATAAAAAGAATATTTAACTTGTGCAATTTGATTGTAATTTGTTTTTATTTATACCGGGATTTTATCAACAAATGGTATGCTAGTTGGTATGGGTTTTAAACATAATATGTTTTGATAAGAATTTTAACATTATGTTTTATAATATTACATGCCAATTCATTGTCTGTTCATACATCTTCAACCCAAAGTGCTACCAGTTCCAACAAAATTCCCTATATTTTAGATGCAATATGTAAAACAAATTATGTTCACCAAATGTTATTTACCTCTTACTGTAATCTTTAATTTTTTTCTCAACATCTGAAATAAAAAACAAAATAATATTAGAGCAAGCCAAAATGTCAGAAGAGCAAATCTTTAGATAGACATTAAAACAAGTCTTTGGGTTTCAGTGTAAAAAAAAAAATGGCGGAAAAACAAAGAACATTTTGTGTTTACGATGTTTACACTTTATAACTTGTCAATTACACCAGTAGGTACGGTATATCAATCTGGTAATCATTCTTATGTCAAATGTTTGTTATTACTGTTTCCTCTTAAACCCAAGAACATTGTGTGTACTATGTGTAAATCGTAACAGACTAGTATCCGTGCCTCTAGCATCAAAAATAACATTAGTCAAACTGGACATTTAAGTTGGGGATAGATGTATAAAATGTAATTCGTTTTCATGTTGACACTGGCATCATCTACATCAAAAGATCAATTTCAACAGCTGTTCCTTACTAACTAAGCCAATAATAAGCTGAATGGCAAAACTGTTACCATATTCAAAATAGTATATAGGCTATTTTGTGGCTTTATGACCTAGTCTCTGAACATTCCAAACACTAGAAAGATTTGTTCTAATAATAAGTTAACAAAACTTGATATGGGAATTTTGCTACTGACATGATGATTTAGAGACTTTATTCTGTCGAAGTAATACACATTACTATGTTGCTGTAATAATTTGGAAATAATGTTTCTGTCAAGCCATTCATTCATTGAGGCAAGTGAGGAGCAGACAGACAATATCATCCCTGCACATTGCTATCACTAGTGAAACTTGATTCTTAATCCAAAAATTAAACAGGGGGCGGGAAGTAGCCCAGTGGTAAAGCATTCGCTTGATGCGACGTCGGTCTGGGATTGATCCCCCGTCGGTTGGCCCATTGGGCTATTTCTCACTCCAGCCAGTGCACCACGACTGGTATATCAACGGTCGTGGTACGTGCTATCCTGTCTGTGGGATGGTACATATAAAAGATTCCTTGCTGCTAATTGGAAAGAGTAGCCCATGAAGTGGCGACAGCGGGTTTCCTCTCTCTCTCCGACGCCATATAACCATAAATAAAATGTGTTGAGTGTGTCATTAAATAAAACATTTCCTTCCAAATATTAAACAGTGTCAGGTCTCATGGTAAACCAAGACACAAACTTTCATATAATGACACGGGCATTCATATTCCAATATAGTGTGGCCTTACAATTCAACCAGATACAATAAAACTGTAATTTGCTGATTGTTTTTATCTCCATCAAACTGCCCTTACACCCTATACATCTGTCTGTCTTTCCTTCTATCTACCTTGCTGCATTCCACAGATAACAAGTCCAAATCTGATGAAGAAAAGATTGCCTTGGAGGTGACAATCACATAAAAGCAAGTTACTCTTCTTCCCCTAACTAACATGAACATTTTACTTGCAGAGCCAATATCAAACAAAATATTAGCATTAATTACCAATGGTCCCATGAGACCCCAGACAAGCAGCCAATCAGTAGACAAAACAAGAATACAAACAACTTAACATGAATACATTTTTGAGGAATGAAAAGTAGATGTTGATGACTTTGTTTCCTAAATACTATACACTGATACCACTTATAAAAACAAATACAGTGAAAATCTCCAAAAAAATATTAGTATATAACAACAACACATAAATAGTAATTATATTGTCATTGGGGCTAATATTTTATAGCTTGCACTTTTACATGTGATACAAAAAGAGAAAGAAATAGTTAATTGGTGGCCATTTTGAATTGTGACATCACGTGGCCAATAGGGGTCACTCCTAAGTTGGTCCTATATCAAGTTTTACTCTACTGGCAGGCTTGCACTAAAACAAATAAAAAATATTTAAAATAAGTCCTCTTTATAATTATGACCCTTTTTGTAATTTCCTTGAGACTAAAAATACCTGTATCTTTCTTTCTTTTTAAATCAGAGGTGGATTTAGGGTGTCATGAGCTGGTATGCATAAATATCAGCTGAAGATTCACAAATAATTGTGGTCTGCTACCTGCCTGCTTCGGAGCACCAAGTTAACTTCCTCAACAATATGTTGTAGTTTGTTTGGGAACGAGTTCCTTCATTTCTGTTGTGTTACCAAATGTTAATATATTGAGATGCCTATTTTATTTGGAGGCCTATGACTGTTTGCTTTCCACTGTTACTTTTTTGCGTTGTTTTTATTAATTATTTGTGTTTTTATTTTTTAAACAACAAAATACCTTTGTGGGTGGGAGGGTGTGTCTTCATCCGCCACCCTAGTGGAACATGAAACCGGCAAATTTCCAAAACATTCACTAAGTTTTATAAACATAACAATGAATACGCATGCTATAATTTTATCAAATCGATATGTTTGTACATTTACGCCAAATTTACTTTATTATCACAGCATGCAAGAGGAAGTCTGATGAACACATGCAGGCTGCACGTTGAATCATAATAAATGATTTTTCTGCCTGAACGGACATCTTGCTGGTGTTATTTAATTCGATCAAAAATAACAGACAGTACAATAGTAATTTTAAAAAATAAGAAGAGTATTACAATACCTTGAGGCTCCACATCCACCATCTTGCAAAGTTTCGAAGCGTAATCTTCTACTCTTGCAAAACAAGGACTGAGTTCAGACAGCCATTTTTCGCTAAACGTTTGCAAACCATTTTGACTGGTTCCAGAAGTATTCGTTCGTTTTAAAGTGTAGCGAAATCTTTAAAAAAAAAAAAATCTAGTAAGCGTTAGCGACCGAACTACTGGCTAAACGTATCCCAAAACTCGTACACACAACGCCACAAATGAGGTTACGACAATGCATCATAACGGTTTCGGCTCCCAGAGGTAAACATTTGATTTGTGACCATTTTTTTTAGAATGTCATGACATAGAAAGGTGAAATGCCTTCTGTAAAGATTTTTTTTTTGGCAACAAGGGGTCGAAATAAAAGCCATTTTTCTTCTTTGAGCCAATTATATTTTGGGTTTGGAGATGTGATTAATTAATGCTATTTTTTAAATATTTATTATAATTTTTTTTTTTTCTTCTTCTTCTAATTTTTTCTCTTTTTTTGCGAAACCTGTCTGTTTTGGGTCTTTTAAAATAATAAATAAGTTTACCAAGCAGTTATTTTCAAAATGGCAAGGTGGGTGAGGGCGTTACAGAATTCAAGATAGTGTCCAAGATGGCCACCATTGCATGTTATTGGCTATAACTGCTTGTATATTAAACCTAGGATGATAGGTTCTGTGTCTAGCCATAGGTTTTTAGGGTCAAAGAATCCACTTAAACCATTTACAAGGTTGGTAACAGTTACGGTTTATGTCTTAGGAAATCCAAGATGGCCACCAATAAGGCTACAGGCCCGTAGCCATGCAGCATTTCGAGCGGAAGGGTTCGACTAGGTATTTGCAGGAGCCTTAAATTGGATATGAAGTTGTCTGAAGGCGTGGAGCACCCGAGTTCCAGGGGCATGCTCATCGAAAATGTGAAATCTCTGAAAGGCAAAAACGTGTTTTCCTGGTATCTGGAACTTAAAAATGGATATTTTAAAGCAATGATTTTCGACTATGTTGTAGATTGTAGTTTTGTTATTACGGTTATATATTTGTTTTGTCTTTAAGATAATGAAATTCTAGCACACAAGATGAGTTAAATGTATTGACAATTGCTTATTATAAAGTGTGTAACAAAAATGTAGGCCTACGTCCATGAATGTAGGCCTCCGAGATAGGGGGCGGGGTGGAGCAAAACCTCAAATTCGGGAAAACATTATGGAGATATTCGGGCAAAAGTGTAACCTGAGACCTTGTTACCATTTATTTCCATCATTGCACCTGCAAATTTAGTTGTAATCCATATACAAATGCGTAATGATTCGTTTGCAACCCTATATAGCTGCTTGGTAGTAATTGTAATATGAATAAATGTTGTTATCAATAGATGCCTCAGAACTACATGCATGATCATTTCCTTTAATAATGAACATATTTATAAAAACATTACTTTCTTAAAAAATTATCATCATGAATCACCGCCAACATAGGCAGCCCCTGTTAAGAGTACAGGTGTAGCCTAGTAATCCTCAAACGTTTTCAGCAAAAGGTACTGCATAAGGTATTGTATCCCATTTCATGTTTGTCACTGATACGTCATATCATCAAAATGGCATCTACATGTTGGCCGGCAAACGTTTTGAAATACATAGAAATAACCTACATCATAAAGCAACTTCTAAGCCAAAATGACGTAAGAATATTGCTTGATATATGTGGAAGCCAATGTCGATTTGAATCTCTATATAGCCTAAAGATCAAGACATGAACAGGATTATTTTCTGTTGCTAACCTTTTTTTCCCCTTCTAACTTTGGTTGATAAATCAATGGAAGGTGAACTGCTGACATTATCATGTAATATCGAAGTCTACGTGGCCATCAATATAGCAAAAATACAATTAAATAATTTTGCTACATGTAGGATCCTTTGTTTTGAGTTTGCGAGATTAGTTAGGAATTTTGAATCATGTACACTGCAGCTTTGGTAAGGGGAGTGCTAAATGACGAAGACAAGCAAATATTGTTTTAAAGGAGAGTTGCAAACAAAAGTTTCAATCAAGTATTAGTGCAATATTAAAAAAGAAAAAAAAGTGGACCTCAGCTTTTGCGGGAGGGTTCGGACGAACCCCCCCCCCCCCCCCCCCCCCCCCCCCAATACGGGCCTGGGCTGTCAATTTATGTTTTGGATATAACTTTCTTCACATTAATTCTATGACAACTGTTCATTTTAGTGTCTAGTCATAGTTCTGTGGGGTCTGTGAATTTGTTTAAACTATTTACAAAGTTGATTAGGGATTACATAATAAGAAATCCAAAATGGCCACCAATATAGGTGTGAAATTATGGGCAATTCCACAAAAACATCAACCTCAGGTTCAAAATACAAAACTTACTTTCTGATTGTGGATTAGGGCCTATTGTTATTTGGCAAGGCCAAAGGCCCCAGATAACTAAACCGTACTGCATAATTCATATATGTAACCTGTTATTCACTGTTTCGGCTACTAATTATTATCCTGAGTGGACTGAAAAAATATTACATTGCTGTATATAGCTGTATCAACGTACATTAGCAATTAAACTAAATTAGTGGACTAAATATCAGTCTCCAAAACTGTATACACAGCTTTTCACTATAGTTTCATATTCCAGTCATACTGTGCTGGGGTCTCCACGAGTACTCGAGTACTCGGGCACGGGCCGAGTCTAGCAAGACTCAATTCCTTTCATAGGACTCGAGAACCCGTGTAAGGAAGAGCAGTCTTATTTAATTATATTTCTAACGTCATTTTGCCATATGCTTGCAACCGGTTGCATTATAGGGCTATCAGAATGTGTGAAACACAGTACAATAACGATCCATCTGTAGCGCTGGAATTAAGATGCATAATGCTTTTTAACTTTATTCCTTAGTCTCATCGTCATCTAGTGTAAATATCAGGTACTGGGTCCGAGTTGAGTTTGACTCTCGAGTACTCGAGTCCAATATTTTGGACTCGTGGATTCCGTATACTGTGCCTTTTTCAGGGGTGGTGGTACAAATGTCACGTGTGTTACTTTTACAGTAAAACAGGGGTTTTTTTTCGTGCACAAAGTGAAGAAAAAATTTGGTGCCAAGCTGGATTTTCTGTTGGTGTTTGGTGAAGGCTTTTTGCACAAGAAATGAATTAATAATTATAAACCTTTCCCACAAACCAAGGTAACACCCGTGACTTAATGAGTAACACCCGTGACATCCTGGACAAAATGTAGTTGTCTTGTCCGGATTTGTAATGTTATTAGTTTATCTAATTGTAGCTCGATGTCAGGACTGTTTAGAATATATGTTGTGTCGTGGTGTGTGGTGGTGTGTGGGGAGGATGTTCTTTCTGTTCTTTTAAATTTATTTCACATGAATGGAAATTAGAAAAAAACGATGTAAAATATAAACGATAATTCTGTAAATTTCGACACTTCGTGAAACCCTGTATATGATATTTGCTGGAGCTAGCATTGGCAGGTAATCTACAAACTAAATGTTTGGGTGGGACTGATAGATGCGTGAATTTGTATGGGCCTACATGTATATTTAAAAACTCGTACTAAGTTTTGTACATGTATGTTATCTTCATAGTTAATCAAGATTAACCTCGACTCATGCAGTCAAGGTTAATCTTGATGAACTAATTGTCTTCATTCCTTCAGAAAGGTGGGATTTAGGTTAGTCGGAATAGTAATTGCCTAAGGTTCTTTAGTCGTGGACCTATCCTCTGATTGGACCCCCCCCCCCCCCCCCCCCCCCCGTCTCAGCCAATGCCCCACAACCGGTGTGTGCCGTGTTATCTATGGACATACGGATATAAAATATCCTTTTCTACTAATAGAAAAATACAGCAGGTTTGCACTAAGACAACAGGTAAACATTGTGAGTAATTTTACATCCAGTAGCCATTGATTAATAAACTAGTGGGCTATAGTTATGTCACTAAACGAAACAAACTTTTCATTAAGTGGAGGATACCCTGTGTGAGAGGTCTCTAATAAAACTGTTTATTCGACTACTTATGACCAACCATTCGTCAAAAATCATACTGGAAGAATTCGGCCCCGAAATTACTTTTCTTGTTTATTGACCAAATATTTGGGCCAAGGACTAAAATAAATGTGCCCATGAATCGCTAACGCAGTGCCTACATACGATAGTTGCATTTGCGTTTAGATGTACACATTGTATTTGGAGGGTTGCGGTGATATATATAGATGTCAAAAGACGTATATCAATGTTTTCACCACTATAGGGCGTTCTTGTATGGCGGTCATTGCCTGATATACCAACTTCCAGAAAGGGTTCTGATATTCATAGAGTGAAGGATACCCTATGTGAGTGGTCCCTATCAGTTATGTACTAAGAATTGTCTTTATTCGACTACTTATGACCTACCATTTGTCAAAAATCATTTTTGAAGAATTCGGCCCCAAACTCAGTTTTTTCGTTTATTGACCAAATATTTGGGCTAAGGACTAAAATAAATGTGCCCATGATTCGCCCATGCAGTGCCTACATATAATAGATGCATTTGCGTTTAGATGTACACATTGTATTTGAAGGGGTGGGGTGATATAGATGTCGAAAAACGTATATCATTGTTTTCGCCACTATACTGCGTTCTTGTATGGACGGTCATTGACTCATATACCGACTTCCAGAAAGGGTTCTGATATTTATTGAGTGGAGTATACCCTGTGTGAGTCATCCCTATCCGTTATGTACTAAAAACTGTGTTTATTCCACTATTTATGACCCACCATCCGTCAAAAATCATTCTGGAAGAATTCGGTCCCAAAATTAGTTTTTTGATTTACTGACCAAATATTTGAGCCAAGGACTAAAATAAATGTTACCATGATTCGCCCAAGCAGTGCCTACATACGATAAATGCATTTGCGTTTAGATGTATAATTGTTTTCACCACTGTAGTGCGTTCTTGTATGGTGGTCATTGCCTCATATACTGACCTTCAGAAAGGGTTCGGATATTTATAGAGTGGAGGAAACCCTGTGTGAGTGGTTCCTATCCTTTATGTACTAAAAACTGTTTATTCGACTACTTATGACCCACCATTTGTCGAAAATCTTTCTGGAAGAATTCGGTCCCAAAATTAGTTTTTTCGTTTATTGACCAAATGTTTGTGCCAAAGACTAAAATTAATGTGCCCATGATTCGCCCATACAGTGCCTACATACGACAGATGCATTTGCGTCTAGGTGTACACATTGCTTTTGGACGGGTGGCGTGATATAGATGTCAGAAGACCTATATCATTGTTTTCACCACTATGTATGGCGGTCATTGCCTCATAGATTGACCTCCAGAAAGGGTTATGATATTTGATAGAGTGGAGGATACCCTGTGAGAGTGGTCCATATCCGTTATGTACTAAGAACTGTGTTTATTCGACTACTTATGACCCACCATTCGTCAAAAATCATTCTTGAAGAACTCGGCCCCAAATTAGTTGGGTTTGTTTTAGTTTTTTTTTACCAAATATTTGGGCCAAAGACTAAAATAAACGTGCCCATGAATCGCTAACGCAATCCCTACATAGGATAGACAGGGCCGTACCCTGACCAAAATCCAGGGGGGGGGGGGGGCACATTTTTAACATACTATAAAGATTAAACATTTCTATGCTATTACTGGAGATATATATATTAAAAAAAAAAGGACAAGATTCTCAGGGGGGGCAGCTGCCCCCCCCCCTGCCCCCCGGAGGGTACGGCCCTGATAGATGCATTTCCGTTTAGATGTACACATTGTATTTCGAGGGTTGCGGTGATATAGATGTCAAAAGACGTATATCAATGTTTTCACCACTATAGAGCATTCTTGTATGGCGGTCATTGCCTCATATACTGACTTCCACAAAGGGTTCTGATATATATATAGAGTGGAGGATACCCTGTGCGAGTGGTCCCTATCCGTAATGTACTACAAAATGTGTTTATTCGACTACTTATGACCCACCATTCGTCAAAAATCATTGTGGAAAAATTCAGCCCCAAATTTTTTTCGTTTCTTGACCAAATATTTGGGCCAACGACTAAAATAAATGTGCCCATGATTCGCCCACGCAGTGCCTACATCCGATCGATGTATTTGCGTTTAGATGTACATATTGTATTTAGAGGGGTGGGGTGATATAGATTTCAAAAGACGTATTTCAATGTTTCCACCACTATAGTGCGTTATTTTATGGCGGTCATTGCCTCATATACCAACTTCCAGAAAGGGTTCTGATATTTATAGAGTGGAGGATACCCTGTGTGAGTGGTCCCTATCCATTATGTACAACAAACTGTCTTTATTAGACTATTTATGACCCATCATTCGTCAAAAATCATTCTGGAAGAATTCGGCCCCAAACTAGTTTTTAGTTTTTTGACCAAATATTTGGGCCAAGGACTAAAATAAACATGCCCATGAATCGCTAACGCAGTGCCCACATACGATAGATGCATTTCCGTTTAGATGTACACATTGTATTTGGAGGGTTGCGGTGATATATATAGATATCAAAAGACGTATATCAATGTTTTCACCACTATAGGGTGTTCTTGTATGGCGGTCATTGACTCATATACCGACTTCCAGAAAGGGTTCTGATATTTATACAGTGGAGGATACCCTGTGTGAGTGGTCCCTATCAGTAATGTACTAAAACGTGTTTATTCTACTACTTATGACCTACCATTCGTCAAAAATCATACTGGAAGAATTAGGCCCCAAAACTACTTTTTGCGTTTATTGACCAAATATTTGGGACAAGCACCAAAATAAATGTCCCTATGATTCGCCTATACAGTGTCTACATACGATAGATGCATTTGTGTTTAGATGTACACATTGTATTTGGAGGGGTGGGGTGATATACATGTCACAAGACGTATATCAATGTTTTCACCACTATAGTGCGAGCTTGTATGGCGGTCATTGGCTCACATACTGACTTCCAGAAAGGGTTCTGATATTTATAGAGTGAAGGATACCCTGTGCGAGTGGTCCCTATCCGTTATGCACTAAAAACTGCATTTATTCGACTACCTATGACCCACCATTCGTCAAAAATCATTCTGGAAGAATTCGGCCCCAAAATTAACTTTTTCGTTTATTGAACAAATATTTGGGTCAAGGACTAAAATAAATGTGCCTATGATTCGCCCACGCAGTGCCTACGTACCACCGATGTATTTGCGTTTAGATGTACACATTGTATTTGGAGGGGTGGGGTGATATAGATGTCAGAAGACCTATATCATTGTTTTCACCACTATAGTGCCTTCTTGTATGGCGGTCATTGCCTCATAGACTGACCTCCAGAAAGGGTTCTGACATTTGATAGAGTGGAGGATACCCCGTGAGAGTGGTCCCTATCCGTTATGTACTAAGAACTGTGTTTATTCGACTACTTATTATGACCCACCATTCGTCAAAAATCGTTGTGGAAGAATTCAGCTCCAAATTAGTTTTTGTTTTTTTCGACCAAATATTTGGGCCAAGGACTAAAATAAACATGCCCATGGATGATAGATGGATTTCCGTTTAGATGTACGCATTGTATTTGGAGGGTTGCGGTGATATTGATGTCAAAAGACGTATACCAATGTTTTCACCACTATAGTGCGTTCTTTTATGGCGGTCATTAACTCATATATCGACTTCCAGAAAGGGCTCTGATATTTATTGAGTGGAGTATACACTGTGTGAGTCATCCCTATCCGTTATGTACTAAACACTGTGTTTATTCGACTACTTATGACCCACCATTCGTCAAAAATCATTCTGGAAGAATTCCGCCCCAAAATTAGTGTTTTCGTTTATTGACCAAATACTTGGGTGAAGGACAAAAACAAATGTGCATATGATTCGCCCACACAGTGCCTACATAGGACAGATTCATTTCCGTTTAGCTGTACATATTGTATTTGGAGGGGTGGTGTGATATATACGTCAGAAGACGTATTTCAATGTTTTCACCACTATAGTGCGTTCTTGTATGGCGGTCATTGCCTGATATACTGACTTCCAGAAAGGGTTCTGATATTTATAGAGTGGAGGATACCCTGTGCGAGTGGTCCCTATCCTTTATGTACTAAAAACTGTTTATTCGACTACTTATGACCCACCATTCGTCAAAAATCATTCTGGAAGAATTCGGTCCCAAAATTAGTTTTTTTGTTTATTGAACAAATATTTGGGCCAAGGACTAAAATAAATGTGTCTATGATTCGCCCACGCAGTGTCTACATACGATATATGCTTTTGCGTTTAAATGTACACATTGTATTTGGAGGGGTGGGGTGATATATATGTCAGAAGATGTATAACAAAGTTTTCACCACTATGGTGCGTTCTTTTATGGCGGTCATTGCCTCATATACTGACTTCCAAAATGGACCTGATGTTTATAGAATGGATGATACCGTGTGAGTGGTTCCTCTCCGTTATGTACTAAAAACATTCTTTATTCAACTACTGATGACGCATCATTTTTATGGAAACATAGATAATTCAAATGTTTATGATACTCTATGAATCCTAATAGCTTTTAAAAATATTGATCATGCGGTGTACCATTTTGTCGGAGCAGCGCCTAAAATCATAATCAAAGTATTTGTGAGTGCAATGGAAAGAGGTGAAAGAGGCTTTGGGGAATGATTAGCCCATGCAGGGATTGTCCATTATATTTTGGTAGGGGGTAGATACAAAACATGGGTCATTTCAAGCAATGAACGTGCTAGTGGGTCTGGATGTCCACAGTTGGCCCACCGAATGTAACAATACAACTCGGACAGACGTTTACTTGGATCCCGATTTTCAGAGAGAGAGAGAGAGAGAGAGAGAGAGAGAGAGAGAGAGAGAGAGAGAGAGATTTTATTACTATACGATTTTTCAATTTCGCTATCAGATTAATATATATGTAGGTCTATCCATGTGACATAAAGTAAAACCAACACCAAAAAATATCTTTGAATGAAAAGTTTTTATTTCTATTTTCTGACATCTAACAATAAAACAAAGTATTAAGCAAATTGATATCACAATCCACACAAAGTGAAGAGATTGGTAGATCATTAAGCATGTTTCCATGTATGCACCCACATGTTGTTCAATGTTTTCAACTTTAGTTTGTACAAAGACTTGAAATTAATTATGGGTTTATTTTGTGGTAACATTAACACAAATACTAATGGTATAGAATATGCGTTCATTTAAATGTATACAGTAATCACAACATTAAAATAATTTCTACATACAAGTAATTATCTTGAAGCAAATTTTCTTCTTTTCATAAATTATTAAATGTACCTATTTTAATATCATATTTCAAAACAAAATAATCTGCTCATAGGACATCGAATCACTATGAAAATAATCATGTTATAAAATAATTGTTTTGCCAAATACCAGCAAGATAAGGTAGTTCTCAGATGAATAGCTAAATCACTTTAATTTCATTGTGAAAAGCATCCATTAAATTTATTTATCATAATACATGTATATTGTATTTTCCCCAAATATATTTGTTCTTAAACTTGTGACGAAAGAGCAATTTCACAAAACATTGTAAGTTTACGTCTGCAATTAGCAGTTTAACCGGGAATACATTTAGAAGTGTCTGGCATCTATTTCACACAAAAAATGAAATTACATTATTAAGGAAAATGGAGCATTTTAAGGACAAAAGGAAATGAAATAAGTTTATATCGTACTATATGTGTTGAACTATAATAGTACTAAGAATTGTCGTTTAGTCGTAGATTTACGTTTACATGTAAACTAGGCTTACGATGTTTTGTGAAATTGGGTCGAGATAATTATGTTACCTTTACTACACTGAAAATTGCTCTGTGACATAATTGGTATATTGAAAATGATAAGCTGTAAGTATTGGTGAAATAATGTAAAATTAGTAAAATTGGCTAAAAAAAAATCAGTATAAAAATGAGAATGACAATTTCTTCATTCAAACTGAAAAAGTGCCCGAGATTTAAACCAGATACAATAATTACCATAATTTTATGTTGTAACTGGTTTAAGAACAGTGAGTGATCGATTTGCAGACTTTGAGTAAATAGATGCACTGTCAAGCCATGCACTATTTTTAAAAAGATGTTTCTCTAGATCTATAACTAGCTGTGGAATAAATTAAACTTTATGGTAACCGAATACATTACCGCCAGATATGTTACCAAAGATTGTTTTTTAAATCTGATATTTTGGGGAACTGGCTTCTCAACTTTCATTAAGACACATTTTCATGTAGTTGGTATTAACTACTTGCATTGTTCCTTCAGCAGGGTGAGACGTAATCCAGTGGTAAAACACACACCTGCTGCACGGTCCATTTCTAGGATCAATCCCAGTCGATGGGGCCATTGGGCTATTTCTTATTCTAGCCAGTGCACCATGACTGGTATATCAAAAGCCGTGGTATGTGCTATTATGTATGGTGCGTGTAAAAGATCCCTTGCTACTAATGAAAAAAATGTAGTGGGTTTCCACTCTAATACTATTTATTAAATATTGTCAAATGTTTGACATCCAATAGCTGATTAATAAATCAATGTGCTCTAGTGGTCTTGCTAAACAAAATAAACTGTTAACTTTTTATCCTTCTGCATTTATGCAATCGAAAGGTGACAAAATATTAAATAAAGAATTCCTTCCTTTCCAAGGGCAATTTTAATAAAGCAATGATTGCACAAATCAGAAAACGGTAATGAGAACCAGGGCCCAGTTGTTAACACTTGGTTAGTCTAATATTTCCATTTTAATTATTATGATCTGTAACAGAACATAATACAGCTATACACATTACAGCTCTATATCTTGCGGCATTGCAAACAAAAAAAGTCAAGACATGTTTTCTTTTCGTATCTCCTAAGTTCTAGGGTCATAACTGTCAAAAGTGGATAAATGGTCATGAAAGTTAAACTTAATCTGTAACAGTAGATAGTAAAGCTATACACAAAACTTCAGCTCAACATCTGAAGGAATTGTGAGAAGAAAAAAAACACCCAGACAACTAATTTTCATTTCCTCTAAGTTCAAGGGCCATATCCTGTTCCATGGATGGCATCCATCAATAATCTCTTATTAATACTGTTTCCCATTATGTCATAGCACATGTCTACTACAATTAGAGTATTATATATCAGGATGTTATATATATATATATATATATATATATATATATATATATATATATATATATATATATATATATCACATTGTCTTTGAGTTAAAGCTGTAACCGTTGTGAAAACGTTGTGGGAACATACGTCACACAGGTCCGCGTCAATTCAATCTTTTCCAGACGGCTCCTTAAACTTGTTCTTCTTGTCCATCAGAGACATCATGGATTTACTCATGAAGTACGGCTTCCCTGGACTTCCATCATGTTTCTCCAGATCTTCCACTGTACGGAAAAACAAAAATATGAAGGGTCGAATTTACAACAAAGCCTGTTTTAGACTTACACGCGTCTAACTACATACATGTACATTTACAGTGCTTACACACCACCGTTTTAGAAAACTATGATGATGAAATAAAAGACTGCAGGAATAACTGGGTACAAGAAGTAGGGTAAACTGATAAAATAAATGTTGATAATACTCACAGAAACAGGAATATGAGAAGGAAACGAGACCTGCCTGAATAACTAGGTACAAGAAGTAGGATAAAATGATAAAATAAAATGTTGATAATACTCACAGAAACATAGGTATATAGTGGACACTGCCATGCTATAAACACTGAAGAAGATACATGAGACAAGGTAAGCAGCTATTGTTAAGATCTGAAAAATAAAATAAATAGGCTTACTTTAGAAACCATAAAAAGCTACATTCACACTTACCCTTAAAACTAGTTCAACTAGAATGGTATAACTAAACCAGTTTAAAATGTAAATATATGTGAAGACGATCTTTTCAATATACCGGTATAGCTAAAACAGTTCAGTATGTGGTTTTGTTAAACTAGTATAAATAAACAGTTTGAATGTAAGTGTGAATGCCAATCTAATTAAAATTAGCTCCACTATTACATGTGGATCTAAAGATAGCCAGTTGGAGCTCATGTTCACCAATCAAAACCTTACTTGCAGAATCCTGCCAGTGATTTAAAACTAACAACACTGCGTAGTCCCCAATGTCCAGGTAACATTTCGTCTGTAAATAATAATTTAAATATTGACCAATCACACTTCGCCTTTTATAACGTTATTTGGGAGCATACAAATTCTAAAAATATCAGGCGAGTCTATTTTAGTGGCCGCAGTACAGCGAACCATATCAATACATACGGGGTTATCAGTCTTCAATTTTACATTAAAAATTATTTATTTATTTATAAAATTAAAAAAAAAAAAAATCAGTCTTCAGTTTTACATTACAAATTATTTATTTTATAAAATAAAACATGTTTTAAGGCATTCGTAATTCACACGAAACATGTCGTATACCCTCAGGATAATTCGGAATGTTTTCAAATTATTTTTAAATCACTGGCAGGATTCTGCAAGTAAGGTTTTGATTGGTGGACATGAGCTCCAACTGGCTGTCTTTAGATCCACATGTAATAGTGGAGCTAATTTTAATTAGATTGTGTGAATGCAAACTTGTGATTATTTACATGGTGCAAATCATATTGGTGATTTTTTTATATATATATAAAATGGACAGTATAACAGAAAGAATATTATTACCTCAATGGGCATTCATAACTGGGGACCCAACATTAATGAAATTCACAACTTTGATAAATCAACTTATGACTTTGACATATATAAAGACTATTCAATTATAGCATTTCTGGAAATAAACAAGAAGATTAGTTTACCACTGCCTTAATGTTTCACTACTGGGCCCCGCACATCATTCCCAGAGGGTAGGGGGCAGATATCAGAATGACCAATTTCTCAAATTATTTTTTCAATGTGTCAAGGCTTGCCATTTATGGAAGAGAATTTTTATTTTTTAAATGGTCTTAGTTTTTCCCCCATTTGGGCCCCTTTTCTCACTTTTCTTTTTCCAAATTTAGTCGAAAATAGTCTAGTAGAAATTACACTTTAAATGCATTTCTTTAAATAACCAAGGTAAATTTCACCCTATCCCTGTGGGAACCTGACATTAATGACATTCACACATTAGATAAACCATCTACTAATCTTTAAATATATTAAGACTATTCAGTATAGCATTTCTAGAAGTAAAGAAGAAGATGTTTTGTTTGTTAAATTCGCTTAATTTTCTTGGGGTGGAGGTCAGAATAACCAGATTTATAAATTTGTTTCTCCATGTGCCAGTGAAGCTTGTAATAACATTTGGGTGGAACCGATCAAGTGTTTTTTATTTGGAAAAGAAGTCGAACATATAACAGTGAATTTGGATAAAAAGTCGAAGATGTAACAGTTTATGTATTTCTCTATATAACTAAAGAAAAATTTCATCCATCCCTGGGAACAAACCGGGTACCCAACATTAATAACATTCACAAATTAGATACACAATCCTTTGCATATATGAAGAGTATTCAATTATAGCATTTCAGGAAGTAGAGAAGATTTATTTTTAATTGATTAATGTTCGTCTTTTGGACCCATGCACCCCTCGAATCATGTGATCTAAAAGACATCGAGTGTTGATTACAGATAGTTCTATGTTGGTGCCTGTCATTAACTATGTATTCGTATTCTCCCTTTGTGTGTCAAATGAATCTTGAAGAAAAACTTTAAATTAATGTCATTAAGTTTCAGCCTAATGTTTATTTATATCTCCAGCAGAGCAGGATCCAAGGGAAGGTGACAAGGGGACCATCTACTCCTAAAAAATATTTAAATGTGCATGTTTTCCCCCTCTTTTATTTATTTTTCATTGAGATGTCCTTTTGAAGTGTTGGCCCATGTGACCTTTTCCCGTTCGTCTCCTCCTCCCAAATATCTCCTGAATCTGCCCCTGATCTCCCAGGTGGAGTATTCAAACACGTCCACTAAAACGTTGACATCAAATTTTTAAACCTGCACTCTCAAGTAATTTGTTCTTATTTAACCATTCTATTCTTTAATATTCTTTGGATGCAATTGCTAGTCAAGGTCATATTAAAATGTATTAATTTGCCAATAAAATACGAATTGTCAAATGCTTTATCAGTTTAGTGTAACAATAACAACATTTTAAATGGTGACGGACTTGTTTGTTGTATTGAGGCAGCTGGCCACATTAGTCTATGAGCAAAACAAAATAACTCAAGTGTTTTAAACTACAAACATCATGTTCTTGGGAGACAAGATTGCAACTTTTATATGAGAAAGAGAATTTTAAAGCCTACTCTAATTGTTTTTAATTTATGAATAAGTATGCCATGTAAATTAATCTCACAATTTCTCGCTCTAGCCAGTTACCATGACTGGAATATCAAAGGCTGTGGTACGTGCTATCCTATGTGTGGTATGATGCATATAAAAGATCCCTTGTTGCTAATGGGAAAATGTAGTGGGTTTCCTTTCTAAATGTTTGACATCCAATAGCCGATGATTAATAAATCAATGTACTCTAGTAGTGTCGTTAAACAAAATATATTTTTTCAATCTTGCAATACACATACAGGTAAATATTCTATGAACGAAAACAAGAATAAGAAATGTTATTATCGGATCACTGATAACTTAGATCTTAATAACAAAAAATACATGTAATTATTTATACATTAAGTATATGCATCTATCAAAATAACTCGGGTATAGTATATTTAATCGTTTTGTAATATTTGTCCAAATTGAAATTTAAAACGTACCAGAAAGCATTTGTTATGACAAGTTACTGAAAACTTACTATGACAGGGACTAAGGGAAAGTTGAGCTTTAGCTGGTATTGTGGTAACACATCAATCCGTCCATCAAACCAGAAATATGCTCCTGCAGCTGAAACCAGGAATATGAGGCTATTAATTAATTATTAAGTTCTTTATTAAAGCTGGTATTTTTAATATTTAAGCATTTCAAACTTCTATTTCCCCCCCCATTGTGTACCATTCTTTGATTTCCTTGGTATAGTGGTTACAAACCAGGTGACATTCAAATGCAGTTTTAGTGAAATTGAAAATGTATGATTGGACACCACTGCGGAATGTAGCTCAAACAGTAGAGGGCTCATCTGAGGTGCAAAGTGTTCCAGGATCGATCACTCTCAATGGACTAGGATTTTTCCAATCGCAACAAGTGCCACATGACTGGTATTTTAAAGGTATGTGCTATTCTGTCTGCAAACATGCATATATACGACCCCTTGGTATTTTATAGTTTGGAGCTAGTATATACATGTACATGTATACTAGTATATATGTGGCAGCAGTGAGTCTCCCCTCTGTCAAAAGAAATCCCACATAATATGTCAGACACCAAATAACTAGTCTAAAATAAGATGTTGTTTAAGGTGTTGTTAAACAAATATTCCTTTCTTTTCTTTTCCATTCCATAATTCCCATTTATTCCCACTAGTGTAAGATATTGCTCATGTCATAACAATCACTCAATATCTAACTAGTGTAATATTGACGTGACGTGAGCGTGACGTAGATCACTTGCTGACATAGGCTTACTTCTGCATTGCGGCTTGTTGGTTTGTAATAAATAATATACTAAACTAGCTTGTCTGTCATATAATTTTATGAAATGAGTGAACAGTGTTGGCATCTGACTCGCTTTTGCTCGTCAGATACCAAAACTATTCACTCATTTTATAAAAATGGTATGACATGCAAGCTCGTTTAGTATTCTATATGTAAGATATGTGTATAGTGTGCAAAACGTTTTATTGAACATGTTTTATACATACTTTTAAAACTGCTTGATGAAATACCTGTATACATGTGTATATAGCAATTACACTTGAAGGGCCGACAGGGATAACCTGTGATGTCACATTTTTAGTAAGGTGGTATTTAATTTTAAAGTTTACAACTCTGCAATTGTGGAATATTTATGCCTAAGAAAGCATAACTTACCAACTACTTTTAATGGCCTACCTATAATTATATCTTTTTAATTTAGTGTGTCGTTATGATCGTGTCATACACGGTCATTATAATACTGACTATCAAAGGTTATTCCTATGCACCCTTTAGATTTTAGCTATTTATAATGTTAAAAAAAGGGGATGATCATGAGATTTGCGAATTGCATCAGTTGCTTAATTGATGATATATTTTTCAAATTTTATTGGACATATTCAACCATTTCCAGTTATGAAAGGAATACTTCAGGTACGTGTGCGTGGAGAGGCTCTTGACCGTGGCGGGTGAAGTTTATGGGGGATGTCAAGTCATGTTCTCTTGGAAAATATATTGGGAAAACATTTTACTTGAGCAGGGGGCGTTGACCCCCTAAAACCACATCCCTGCACACGTGCCTGTACTTACAAACAGCAGCTGTAACTAACAACTTGCTCAGAAAAAGCACAAAGTCAGTTGTTTTATCCAATACAACAGTCCTAAAAATTAAAGAAAGAAAAACACAATCATATTTAAATAATTAAATAAGTATTACGGGATTTATATATAGCTCATCATAAGGGAAATGGTACAGTGATAATTAAAACTTTAAATATCAAGATCTCATTCTTTAAAATCAATTAAATTATAAAGATAACAATATAATTACTGATTAGATGCTATAATCTCTGGCAACAACTTAAAAGTGCAAGAAATTTGAATATGATTTTCAACATGGTGCATTACATTATACTGGTGAAAAACATTTTCGTAAAATGGACAGTATAACAGAAATAATATTCTCTCATCCTTAGGCACATAAGACAGGGATATCCCTGGAAAGAAAGCTATGAAAGAAATGTTTACCTTTCATGAGATATCACATGCTTGTGCTTAACATGACGTTGTTGGTAATAGATGACGTCATATTAATGTGAATTGGTGAATTGATTGATTTTTTAAAATTATTAAAACCTTCATTATAAAAGCTATTTTGTTAATTTGTAGTGTTAAATTTTATTTTATTCATGAAACAAACTCGGCAAATACGATAGTGTAGTTTTTTTTATATTTATAAAATGGTCAAATAAAAACAAATACTTTTTGAGCCATCTTTGTCTGACCGAATGAATAGCAGAAAAAGACTCCATCATATGTGGTAATCTGGGATAGAAAAAGTACACCCTTGGTGATGAAAATTCCAACCAAGATTCGCCCCAGATTAAATTTCCATCTCAGGTGTACTTTTTTTTATCGCATGCACATAACCACATTTGATGGAGTCTTATATTATTACCCTAGTAGGCACTCATAACCGGGCAAATAAAAAGCATAATTTCTCACTAAAATATTATTAAACATTGCTGTAATGAACAATATTATTGGACAATTTGGTGTTTATAAACCGATGACTTTAACGGTACTAAATATGATGTCATGACGAGTTACACAATCCATTACCAATTTGTTTTTAACACAATACTTTTTTTTATTATTTGTGAACGTGAATAAAATACAACGTTATAGCAATACTCAAAACAGTATGCAAAGTGGTTTTAACATAAGCATGCTGTGATATCGAAAATAAAAGGCTTTTAGAGAAACAAATAGCGAAGGTAATAAATAGAATACTAAACTCAGTACCAGTTATTATCAAATTTATATACCTCGTGAAATTATTTCACTCGGGACATAAATTTGATAACAACTAATAACTCATTTATTAACGTCTATTTACCTAACAGTATTTCTCATGATAAGAGAAAAGGCATCTTTAGCTGATACACAAAAGTTTTTCCCATACACAGCAATCTGAAATAGGAAACAAAACAAAGTAGCCTTATTGTTCTTTCAAACCAGTGCATTATCCACTATATTATCTTGAACCTGACTATAATATATTATAGTCTATAATATCGTAATTTCTTGTGTATTGACTGCGAGCTGTACGTTTTAAAACATTGACATTTACCCCCAGCGACTTATCTGCCACTGCAGACTATATGACAAATTTTTCTACATAACAGCTAAACAACATTCAGACCAAACAAACAAAAACAAAACAATCTGTGATTTGACAAAATGTCTAAATTTATTTCAAGATGAACGACCTCGAAAACAGGTACATATCGGTACCGTACCCATCAGTCCCAACCACTAAAGACCAAACTTTCTAAAAGATGCAATTGTGTTTGTTATTTGCCTTTGAACCAGAAACAAAATTGTGGAAACTGGAACCTTTTTCCTCCCAATCGGCAGGTATCTGTTTTGTAATATTTCAGACTTTTTTATGCATCACTTGGAGTTAAGCAAGGTGAACCTTTATCGTCGATATTATTTATCATGTTTGTGAATGATATGCAGTCTGGATTTTCTGATATTGCCGATCCAATTAGATTAATGGAGGATATTTATTTATTTATGCTTATGTATGCAGATGATACGATTTTATTTTGTAAATCGGAAAATGGGTTGCAGATATTATTAGATAAATTGGCAATTTACTGTGATAAATGGGGCCTCGAAGTAAATGAAAAAAAGACAAAAATATGAGTGTTTGAAAGTCGTAAATCTAACAATGTCTTTAGATGGCGTTATAAACATACAGTATAGAATATTGTTGATCAGTTTATTTATTTAGGTATTAAATTTAATTACACTGGTAATTTTAAATTAGCATGCAAAACTTTGTCAGAACAGGCGTTAAAGAGTGTGCATTCATTATATAATTTATTTTTGACTATTTCATTAAATATCAGTACAAAATGCGATAGAATGGTTGTACCAGTTTTACTGTATGGTTCAGAAGTATGTGCAAATGGTAATATTTGCGATCTCGAAAAAATAGAAATAAATTTTTTTTTAATTATCCTCAACGCCAAGACAAGAACCCCAAATAACGCCATTCTATTGGAACTCTGAAGGGTACCTATTTCTGTTAAATGTAAAGAGAGAATGTTGATGTATTGGTTAAAAATAATTCGTAACAAGGATTCTCTTATCTACAAAATGTATAGAATACTTAGAGAAAACGCTAATACTATTACTAAGTATAAAAACTGGGCATTGTATGTTAAAATTTTGTTACAAGAACTTGGATTTTTATATCTCTGGGATTCTGAAGATACATCAGCTGTGTCATCAAAAAGTATTAAACAGAGACTTAGAGATCAGTTTATTCAAAATGTGTTTGCTAACATCTCAACGTTTTCACGTTTAAGAACCTATTTCAAATTCAAAACTAATTACTGCTATGAAGCTTATCTAGATAGTATATTTTGTACACAGTACAGAATTTCTTTGTTTAACTTAAGGTGTGGTGTGTTAAATATCAATATTGAAAATGGAAGACATAACAGTATTCCTAGAGAACAACGACTATGAACTCTTTGTAATTTAAAAGCAATTGAAGATGAATATCACTTTTTACTTGTTTGTCCTTGTTATTGTGATATTAGATCACGATTCTTGAAGAAATATTACTGTGCTTGGCCTTCCTATAATAAGTTTATACATTTATTAGCATTAAAATGAAAGAAAAGTGTACTAGATCTATCAAAACATATTTATGTTGCAATGCAAAGACGTAAAACGTTACTCTCATACCTGTAGTTCTTGGTTCCTCCTCTACTACTCTTATTACATTATCAACATTATTACTATCATGATTATTATTACTATTACTTATTAATCAATAACTCTTATATACATTTCCATGTTTTGTATTTTCTCATTTTTAAATGTAGTTTTGTGACATATTTTATTTATATATTTTTAACACTACTGTATTAATAACCACGGAATGCATTTTGTATGTTTCAGCCATTGGCTGATTTCAGCTTCAGCAAAATAAAGTGATTGATTGATTGATTGATTGTATTGTATTCGATTCCAACATCGGCCACTTAGTGGGCACGTGTTGAGAAGGCGAAACTGTTACACAGGCAACTACACGTAATTAGCACTTATTAGATGACAATGAAAATGGTTGTCCACAGAAATAATGTTGCATACTTAATGACATCTTTCCAAAATAAATGTGAAATATTTTCCGCTAATCTTAACTGACTTTTTTTTAATTTAAATATAAAAATTTTTCCGAAGTTGTCTAGTAGAACGTTTGTGAGTTTTTGTCATAAATCATCAGATGTTAACAGTCTTTTAAGCCAAGTTACTTTCAAGTATCTACAGAAGGCTAATGGATCCATCATCTTAAGACCTGCATTTCTTTAGTTATTTATTAGCATACTTCTTTTGATTGTATCTTGTTTACAGTTTTAAACACATCTGTAGAAAAGTGTATTTAGTTTTTTGAAAAATTCTTTATCGGGATCGGAAAGAGCTGCAAATACGTGTATAAAATGTGGAAGAATTTGCGTTTTAATTATAGTTATTTTGTTATTAATAATCAAGGATCTGTTTGACCATGAAAATAGTATTATCCGTGCTTTAAGTCTATAATATCATATAAAATCTTAGTATTTTCGCCTATAAAACGTCCCCGTAGAAACCCGTTTTGTGGTTCGCTTATTATATTGGGGAGAACCGTTTCATTCTACAAGCAATAGCGCCGGAGGCAATCTTACGGTCTACATTTAGTAGTGTGTTTGGTCGCCAATATTTTAGTTCTCGTCTATCTCTACCTAGTTTAGGAATGCATGTTATAATGTCTTGTCTTTGGAAATCAGATAATTTGTTACAAACAAAAGCATAGTTAATAGAGCGCCAAACAAAACTACCAATATCTTTTCAATCGGTTTTGTTTTTTATCTACTGTAAATCCGTCAGATTCCGGACTTGTACCATTTTGCATGTGTTTTTAAAAAATCAGATCATTCTTTAAAAGAAATAAGACATTCACTTCTCTCTTTTTCTGTTTCTGATAATTTTATATCGATATTTATGAACCCATTCAATTTTTCTTTTGATTTTTCAGTGTGCTTTTTAAAATTTCTAAGTTTTCGGTGTGTAATACTTCTTTTTCGTCAAAAATTTCAGATATATTTTTATTGATATAATTAAATTTGTCTAAGTTAAGAAATTATTCAGTATTCTTTTCACCTTCTTCGTACCATTTTGCTTTACTTCGGAATATTATACCTTTTATTTTTGTATTACGTATATTTTCAAGTTGTAAGTTTTTTTCATGTAATCTTTTACTGTTTTCTTTGGTTATAATGTCTGACAACATTTCAAGTTCCAGAATTTCTTTTTCAATTTCTTTTTCTAGTTTTGCCATTTCCTGTATTCTTTTTGTTGAATATGTAATACTTTCAGTCCTTATTTTAATCTTAATAATTTCAAAACTCAGCTGGTCGTTAATGGAGAATGTCATATTGTTTAGAATTTCACCGGAAATATAATATTCGTCAGTAGTCTTTGGAATAATGTTTGTAACAAGTTGAATACATACACCTGTCATCTGCAAGTAGATTTGCATTAAATTTCCAATATTTTGGTCCACGTTTTGTTTGGTGCACTGATATTTCTAATGATACAACACAATGGTCCGATTTATGACTTAATGTTACATTCATTACTAATACTAACTGAGTTGAAAGACTTACCAGAATATAGGCGTTTTTGGTCAAGAATTTCAAGAATTTCTCAAGGCAATAGAAAAAACACTTGAGACACCTGTGAACACAGAGTTCCAGAATTATGGTAGATATATTCATTAAATAAATATTTTCTCTCAAATGGTTGAACCTTTATTGGACATAAGCACAAAATTATATATAACCAAGTTTGTCAAAATAAGCCAGTAATTACTGAAATTCATTAAAAAAATAACTGCGTTTATTTGTATTGAACTTGTGTACATTAATGTGTGCATGTATAAACAGGAAAGGCCTCATTGTGCAAAAAGACCTACAACAATGAGGACAACCTATCTAAGATTTTGCCTTTATTCTGGACTGATGCCAGTGCCGCCTACTAAATTAACGGTTCTTATATAGTTAAGTGTTCTTGGGTGAAGCTTGTTTGACAACCCACTGGCAGACTGGTCCCCTGTCTTTGGTTAAGAAAGGGGCGGGACGTAGCCCAGTGGTAAAACACTCGCTTAGTGTGCAGTCTGAGATCGATGTTGTCGGTGGGCCCATTGGGCTATTTTTCATTACAGCCAGTGCTCCACGACTGGTATATCAAATTTTAGGCTGTGGTATGTGTTATCCTGTCGGCACATAAAAGATCCCATGTTATAAATGGAGTTTGCTCTCTAAGACTGTAGGTAAAAATTACCAAATGTTTGACATCCAATTCGATTAGTAATAAATCAGTGTGCTCTAGGGGTCGGGTTTTTTACAATTATAAAAAGATATTCGAAGATATTACAAAATCCAGGATAACTAGAAACATTTTGGCCGTAATAGCGAAAAATAAACTGTAGTGTTTAAAACTAGGGTCTGTCATTTTAAAAAAAAGAAAGAAAAAATCCCAGATATATAGCACAATTTTATTTTTAGTATGCATTTTGTATGTGTGGGAAAATATGTATCTTTCTAAAATTAATGATTTTTAATGGGATATCTTTTTTAAATCTAATAAATACCAATTTTAAACCTTAGCTTTGTACTTGTATATGTTAATTTTGCTAAAAATATTACTCACTTTAAGAAAAATTTTGCAACTGAATTTTGTGACCCTTTCATCTTGTTATCAAGATACATAAGGAATATTCGAATGAACTGAACGATGGCAATAATCAAAGAACCAAATGCAATTGATCCCAAGTGGTATCTGAAAAATAAACAGAATAAAATGTTAAATAACAAAAACATTCAAGTTGTTTTACATCCATCCATCTATCCGTCTGTCCATCCGTCCATCCGTTCATCCATCCATCCATCCATACTCCAAATACAATGAATGAGCTTTTACAATTGTTATTAAGTGACCATTTGGGTACAGAAGGTATACTGTATATGTAAAAGATGGATGTGTTGACCAGTCAATGTCTGATTAAAGTTAAAATTATGTTCATATGACTATTGCCAGACTTACCTAACAGTTCGCCACAAGGAACCTGCCAGTGGAAATGCTGGAATATCTTTGGGTTTCTCATATGCCCAGTAGTAGGAGGCAAAGGCTCCAGCCAGCACCATCTGACCCAGAGCAATGATAAAGTTGAGGATCCACAGAAACATAAACCCCATATAAACCTGCATGTAAATCGTGTACCTGTGAACAGAAAAGATTTTCAATAACTAAAAATTCAACTGGATATACTTTTACAGATCTGTGGTGTGGGTGTGGGTGTCTGTACAGTCAAACTGATAAGGACTGAAGTGAACGACGAAATAGTTCGAGTTTCAGGGAGTTCGAATTTTCGAAATTCGTATAGCTCACCTAAAAACTGAAACTGCATTGCAGATGGATGATTTTGTTTGTAATTTTAAGAAACATGCACTTGTTTATTTTGCAAAAAAAGAAGAAAAAAAGAAGTTTTATTTAACGATGCACTCAGTACATTTTTATTTACGGTTATATGGCGTCAGACATATGGTTAAGGACCACACAGATATCGAGAGAGGAAACCCGCTGTCACCATTTCATGGGCTACCCTTTTCAATTAGCAGCAAGAGATCTTTTATATGCACCATCCCAAAGACAGGGTAGTACATACCACGGTCTTTGATATACCAGTCGTGGTGCACTGGCTGGAACGAGAAATAGCCAGATAGGCCCACCCACAGGAATCGATCCCAGACCGACCGTGCATCGAGCGAGCGCTTTACCACTGGGCTACGTCCCGGCCTTATTTTGCACAAACCGGCCTCGGTGGCGTCGTGGTTAGGCCATCGGTCTACAGGCTGGTAGGTACTGAGTTCGGATCCCAGTCGAGGCATGGGATTTTTAATCCAGATACCGACTCCAAACCCTGAGTGAGTGCTCCGCAAGGCTCAATGGGTAGGTGTAAACCACTTGCACCGACCAGTGATCCATAACCGGTTCAACAAAGGCCATGGTTTGTGCTATCCTGCCTGTGGGAAGCGCAAATAAAAGATCCCTTGCTGCTAATCGGAAGAGTAGCCCATATAGTGGCGACAGCGGGTTTCCTCTCAAAATCTGTGTGGTCCTTAACCATATGTCTGACGCTATATAACCGTAAATAAAATGTATTGAGTGCGTCGTTAAATAAAACATTTCTTTCTTTCTTTCTTTTATTTTGCACAAAAACATGTCACTCAACAGCTTGCAGTCTCGAGGTATACCTTCTTGCATAAAATAAACATGTGCTATAAATAGGAAGCGAAAACACCATACTAGTATGTGAAGTTCTGTATTTATATAAAGAGAGAAACTAGCATGTGAACAATACTTACTCATCACCTCCATATTTGGCAAATTTACAAATTTTGTTGAGTGTTGTTGTATCCTGAAAATAAATCGTATGTTCATTTTATTACAATGCAGTACAAGTTAATTCTTACACTAGTTACTAATTTTGTGTTATTATTCATTAATGTCTTAATAACAATGTCCAGTGTATAATCTACTATATATTTGTAAAGTATATTTCAAATGTTTTCCCAAATACGACCCAGCAGTTTCCTTTTTAAGATTCCCAACGCTGTTCAATCGCGGTAACTTGGAACGCATAACCCCACTCCATATCCAACTCTGCGAGCAATTCGTATGATGGATAGAAATATGGGATCACACCAACACTATTGACACAGAGTGAATACATCTAAAGTCCTCGTCCCTAGTGTTGGGCGAGACATGGTAAAGCGCTTGCTTGATGCGCGGTTGGTTTGGGATCGATCCCCGTCAGTGGGCCCATTGGGCTATTTCTCCCTCAAGCCAGTGCACCACGACTGGTATATCAAAGGCCGTGGTATGTGATATCCTGTCTATGGGATGGTGGATATAAAAGATCCCTTGCTGCTAATTGAAGAGTAGTCCTTGAAGTGGCGACAGCCGGTTTTCTCCCCCAAATATCTGTGTGGTCCTTAACCACATTTCTTTCCTTCATCCCTAGTGTCGACCTAATTACTGGCAGTCAGTCTCATAATATTGACATTCAACGTCACATCACGTCTTTGTGTTTTATACAGACATTATAACTCTATTTAAGAATTGAATTTGGTCTTCAATGGCATACGCATATGAGACAGTGGGGCAGGAGGTGCAAATCCTAAAATTCAGGCAAAAACGAGAAAAGATGTTTGGGCAAAATGAGCTGGCCTGAAATCTTTTCACCATGTATTTCCATCACCCACAATATTAGTTGTAATCCATGTAAAAATGTGTGGTGATTCGTTTGCAACCCTTATAGCTGTCAGTAATACTACTCCCCGATAATATGAATAAACGTCGCTGTCTGTTTTTTTCATTTAATTCAGGAAGCATTTCGTTAAATTAGTTAAGCACCACTCAGTTTGGATGATATGACTTATATCTTGCATATAATTGCGACCAGTTCATTAATATTCTCTGAATACAGATGATAAAAAACCAAAGACAACAAGTAACAGCGTCATTACATCAGTAGTTAATGTATTCTTGTGGGAAAAAAACAGAAAGCGTAAGTATGCATGGAAATGTATGGTAATTAACTATGCGGATGGAATCGCATTGAAATGGTTGGCATAAATAGTCTATCCATGCCATCACAGTAATTAGTCAGTTGATTCAGAGCATGTAAAAAGTGTCAATATCTGGTGTAACCCCTATCGGCACATTCAATTGCTTCTATGCACCTTCGCATCCTCTGGACGAAACGTTGCAATTGAATTTGAGGTATTCTCCGCCATTCTTGTCACAATGCCTGTGTCAACTCTGCGATATTGTGTTCTGGTGGCTTTCTCAGTTGTACTCAACGACCAAGAATGTCCCATATGTTCTCAATTGGATTAAAATATGGGCGTCGTGCTAGCCATGCAATTTTCGTAATAGCATTTTGTCGTAAACAATCCACTACAGCACGTGATCGGTGAGGTCTAGCGTTGTCATCCATGAACACTGGTCTGGTTGCCAAAGGGTAATTATCAAAATGAGGGATAACATCAGTTTCGAGGATATTACGTACGTTGAGATTTCCTTGAACCGTAATAGAGATCCAATTTACAATCATGTGAAAAGCATCCCCATACCATTACATAGCACTCCACCAAAATGGGTGGTTTCCAATATGTTTTTGGAGCATAGGCTGCGTTTGGTTGTCTTCACACACAAGTTCTGCCATCAGTCACACGAAGAAGAACGTGATTTTTGTTAGACTAGTGGATTTGTCATCTCAGTTGTTGACGCAATGCCAGACGTAATGCTCTATTTTGCTGTGTCAACAGGGGTCATTTGATGGGCCTCCTGACTCAATATCCAGCTGTTTTTAGCTGATTTCTTAATGGTCATATGGAATAATGCGGTGTTTGGTAACCAATTGGCTTTCAGGAACCTGCCGGAAGCAAAGCGAAAACACCCAATCAATCTCAATAATGCTCTGTCTTCTCTAGCAGAGGTCTTACGTAATTGTCCTGAGCGCCTTCTATCCCTGATGGCATTGGTAAATCAATGTTTCGTTTTAAGACGACAAATGGTTATGACCCAGTTGTCGGCCGATTTCTCTACAAGACATTGCGGCATTCTTCATGCCAATAATCTAGTGGTTTCAGAGAGTTTTTCATGAATCATTTAAAATAATTTAGTGTGTAACATCGAAACAGACTTAAAGAAATTTGTGCAAAATAAGTTGTATCCAAAAATTGACAATAGCACGTGTTGGGGTAAGCACGTTGCACGTGCAATATGAGCAACTTCATTGAGTTCACGAACAAAGGTCTAACAGTATAATGTGTGGAAAGGGTCAATTATTAAAACTATCGACATCAACTTTGTCCATGAAAAAAATCTCATTTTGTCAGTGCTTAATAAATGTCCAAATGTATATATAGATATGTCCTAAAGTGGACTATATTGAGTTGTTATAAGTATAAATGTATATATAGATATGTCCTGAAGTAGACTATATTGAGTTGCTATAAGTATAAATGTATATATAGATATGTCCTAAAGTGGACTATATTGAGTTGTTATAAGTAATAATAATGATAGGGGAATGGTGGTATGGTGTCTAAAATCACATAGGAGGCCATCCTGAGATAAAACTATCTCCCAAACACACACTCTGACAAGTGTCTTCTACACACCAAGTCTTTGTTAAGTGTTCAATAGTCTAAAATTCTGATGGTAATTTTGGGGAAATAATGAGAGGTTCCTATTTGTGTTAAGAAGATTAATTTGCATGTTTTATATTTGATGTCCAGTATTGTTGTAACTAAAATTGAACTTACTAATTACTTTTCCTGGAAATGGAAACAAAACTGAAAATAGGAAATTCCATTTTTCTAATCGATTTGGTTTTCTGTTCATGTTTTATATAATTTTAGTTAGATCATATGTTGGTTTTAATTTAAAGTTATTCTAGAAATGTTATGAAAATTCAGGGTATATAATATATATTATCGTCCATGTGGTTTTAAAAAAAACTATCACACTGTAACACATTTTTAAATGTCAGTTTGGATTCCCAAATAGTTTAAACAATATTTATTGCCGTCAAAATGCGGTTTGGGATTGGCCAACAGGCCAAAATGATTATAATGTGACTGGTATAATGAATCGGGACGCAATAGTAATAATTCATAATGATGATGTGGAAATCAAAGAATGATTGTTAATATTTGACTGAAATGCAAAACTGTAATGGTCAATTCATCTTCCAAGGTTCCAATGCTAATTTTATTTGACTAAAATTGTCCTAAAGGACCCTGACAAAAACTATGTATTCCTACAGGCCCACATAAAAAGTTATACAGTTCAAACTAACATCTGGTGTACATGGTATCCTGTGCAGGATATCTTTGAGATCATCCTTAGCGGTGCTGGTGGAATACTCTGGTTTGCCCACTGAAGCTACATACCTGATATTGTGAGTTAAGGAAAAGGTTCATCTCAGTATAAATAAATTAATGCTATAGGCATTAGTTTAAAGGTATCCCACTGAAATATGATAAGATAAAAAGTTTGTGGTAGTTTACATATTGACAAAACAACTGCGCTGAACAAAATAAATGTATCTCTAGCACTGATGTACATCAACTGATGTGACCCTTGTGCAAAGCTCTCAAGGTGAACAGTGCTCAGGCATCGAAATAATCAATGTATCTGGTAACTGATGTACAGCACAGGTTACCACAAAATACACACACACACACACACACACACACACACACACACACACACACACACACACACACACACACACTACATATATATATATATATATATATATATTATTACTATAAAGTCCCTCAGATACTTTGTTATTCATTCATGTCACAGTTCTCACTTCACTGATGCTGTATGTGTATCTAAATAACACTCTGCTGGTCAACATTTAGGTGCTGTAAGATTTTGAATAAACACAAAGTACCATTCTTGACTTTCTTGACATGTGGTCACTTCCTAGTAACCTAAACGACTGTTCTCAACTTGTGTCAATGTCTGCATACAGGGTTTTGTTTATAGTCTTGAAGCAACCTCTTCACGTAATAACATGAACCATAGTACTGTTTGTCATGCAGAATTCTAATGTTAGAGAATCCAAGATATTGAGAAAAAAACGATGAAAGGATACACAGCACTAGCAATCCAGTAGACAATAGCAACCAATTCAAATATAAATGGAATCAATGGCCAGAACAGTGTAGAGAACATGTGTCCTAATGCCCTGAAATTGAAAAAGAAGAATGCATTGAAAACTGAAATAATGTTTATGGACAAAAGAAACCTGAGGGAGTCATTAATTGCACTCCTAACTTAAATTATGGGGAGCCATTTAAGATATTAACATATTAAATTACTCTCCTTGAACTAATCTCAGGAGAGTGATGTGAAGCAAGAATAATAGCTTCCCTTAACGTCAAGCTTATTTAGATTTATAGTTATTTAAATCACAAGTGTGGAAGTCTTATTAAATTTTAAAGTGATCAGATGATATTACTTCAATGTTTGCAAACATGAAAATGATGAATCTTTCAACAATGTGGATTAATGGTAGAGAACTTGCATCAGATGCATTGTCTTCATGGATCAGTTGTCTTTGTAAACACTGATGTTGTTGTTTTGGTTCGATGGCAAGCAGTATCCTGTGGTTGGTATATTAAAGTCAAAAGGCCACAGTATGAGCTTTCTCGCCAATGAAAAGTGCATGTAATAAGAGTAGCCTATATAAAGGCAGCAGTTGTGTCAAATCAGTTTTGGACAAATGTTTGAGAAAGTCACTATCCCTCACAGAAACTTTGGCTTGTGCCATTTGTATTAGAGTAACACAGTTGATAATTTTCACAAGCCCAGACACAAATTCACATTGCTGGAACCGAGGGCAAGTGGATTTGTTGAACATTGGTAAAATGTCCTGAGGTGTTGTTAAGCAAATAGTTTCTTTCTTTTAGCACCAGTGTTAAAAAGTTAAAACTTGTTTTATTTTAATGACACCAACAGAACACACTGTCACTTTAAATTAACGATGAAGCTAACCTGCTGCCTTCCTTGATGAGCTCAATGGCGATTCTGATCCTCATGCACAGGAAAAGTAGAATGAGCAATAAGATGAGCAACACAATGGCACTTATACAACCTGGAAAAAGAGTATTTTGACAAGATATTTAACACATCTTGTTATCTGGTATGATATAAATACGAGAACAGTTTAAAAAATTAAAACATTTTTAAAAAACCCACAAAACAAACAGAGATTTTAAAAATAAATTAATATATATAAAAAATTAACAAATTTAAAAAAAACGTTTTTAATTATAAAACATTTTTAAGTACACAAAAACATCAATATACACCCATAGAAACCTATTAGAAATAAAACAAATAATTGTGTTGCCTCAATTCCCGGATGTCCATCTGATCATTCCTTAGCAGTAACTTACCTATTGTTAGCCATATTTCCTGCAAGTTGAACATCTTATTCCAATTTTTAGAAAATATTTCTTTCACTTCAAAAGATGCTGTGACATTCTGACTTTTGAGATGCATGTACTTATCCAATGAAAAATATGTAGCTGAAATTAGAATTAATTATTATTAATGAAACACAGCATAGAATTTTATTATATCACACTTAAAATCAGACATTTGTACTAGTAAAATAAATGTGTTATCAGGCCAAAGAATATATTGCTGGTCTCGGGTCAACTAGTGCGTTGATTTTGACCTTGTGCATCAACATTTTTGTTATCAAGTTACGTGCCTGAACCTCTTTTGGATATAGGCACGTTAATAATGTAACAGCAACAGTTATCAAATTTCCCTCAATAGCTACAACAGCACCATCTATTTTGGTTGTTCTTGAGTCCCCGAGTTAAAAATGTTCATTCCTCAGTCAACTGTGATAGTGACATATACGTACATGTAGCTTTGTGCCATCAAGTTTTCAATTTTATATCAGATATCAAATGTGACAAAAAAAACACACATGAAAAATACCTTTGGTCTTTTAATGTTTTAAGGACTGTCTCATATTTCTTTTACGATCATCGGGGTATGAAAAAAAAATCATCCGCAAACTGTGTGAATTGGTAAAGCCGTTCTCAGATACATTTTCAGATGATTTCTTTGTTCATACCCAGATGAACGTAAAAGAGATAACAGACAATACTTATAATTAAATCTGAATCATACTTGCTAATAATAATATTAAAACTTCAAAATTAATTTTGGATTATTTTTGGTTCATAAACAGTAACGTTCAATAAGACAACTTGTCTATATAAAATGACGTCATCAGATATGACGTTCTTTGATGATGTAATTTTTACGTTCATCGAAAAATTAACAAACTCCCGTTGCTACTCTGGACCAATGAGATGGCGTTATGTTGCAATGAATGTAACGGAAATTTAATTATTTTGTTTTAAAATTGCATTTCATAAAATTACCTCTTACATCAATTTAATGATACAGAAATACAAAAAATACTTCATAATTTGGCAAAGACGGTTAGTTCCAAAATATGTATATATTATAATAAATTATAATAAATAATCCATTTAATGTATTTTTGTCAAATATTTTGACATGAAACATTACTTTTAATTGCATAATAGTACATTATAGAACAACAAAAAACCCAGTCAAAATAGCCGGTATGTGTGTACCAAACAACATACTTACAGAAACCCAGACATCCCAACACAGCAAATATGGTGAGCCAGACCATTATTCCAGCAATCCATCTCATCAACACTATCCATATCATAGCAAGAAGCATTGTCAAGCCAAGTCCTCTGAAATATTGGAAATACTACTTTCATATCAGAACATACAAGTACCATATTGAATGGAAAGTCCTCTGTAATATTGGTAATACTACTTTCACAAGAGAACACTGCAAGTACCATTGTCATAATATGTTTTCTAAAAATATATCTCAGAAATACTGCTCTGTAACAGAACATCGTGTAACATTGTCAAGCCAAGTCCTGAAAAACTGGAAATATAAGTACTATTTTCATTACAACACTGCAAATACCATTGTCATGGCAAGTTCTCTAAAAAAAACTAATCATAGAAATACTTCTCTGTAACAGAACATTGTGTAACATTGTCAAGCCAAGTCTGAAAAACTGGAAGTGTAAATACTACTTTCATGACAGAACATTGCAAGTAACAATGTCAAGACAAGTAATGAAAAACATTGTGCATACCACTTTCATAATATTACAAATAACATGAAACAACATTAATCAGTAGATATATCACTAAAAAGTACACAACATAAATCAAAATAATTCAGGTAATAATATTAACACTTAATAATCAGTATCTGTACATTCAGGATAATAAAAAAATAAACAAAGCTAGATTAATTTATAATAAAAAACTGACAATGCACAATATATGTGACTGAAACTAATATTAATACAAATTTATTTAAGATTAGTTTTATGATCACAAAAAATAAGATATCTATGCTTAAAACATTTTTTCTTAATTTCAATTACTTAAGCTGAATTAAAAGTAAGAAAAGAAAGTCCATTGTAAAATGATTTATAGTCCTCTATTAGTATTACAGACATTAATAATTTAATTTCTGAGAAGTGGTCTGTTTATCCATTTTATTAAATTTGATATAGTGTCTGTCTGTCTGTCTCCCCCCCCCCCTCTCTCTCTCTCTCTCTCTCTCTCTCTCTCTCTCTCTCTCTCTCTCTCTCGCTCTGTCTCTCTCTCACACACACACACACACACACACACACACACACACACACACACACGGGCACATGCACATGCATACACATATTGTTTAATAAGTGTTTTATATATGAGTGTATAGCTTTAATTATGTATTATACAATAATACCATGAACAGCAATAATTCAAGGCCCCAACCTTGACCTTGCTTATGTTTCTGGGGACAATAAATTTTTTTTGATATAGTCTTCTATAATTGAGGAGAATATGTAGAAAACAGTATTCCCTTTTTATTACTTTTTAAAAATAATCCCACTGCCTCCTATATTTTCTCTCCTTTGAATGCTATCTTATTTATTGCCAATCTGGCAGCGCCTCCTATATTTCAACTTCTTTCACTGCCCCTCCCCACATCCCAGTCCTTGTTTCTCCAACTGCAACAAGTACTTGTCTCTTGTGGTCATCTATGTCATACACCTGCCATTTCCAATCAGCTTTAGCTGTGGGCTTAGTCTGAACACTTTGGTGAGTGTTCAGTGATTATTTTTTGGCATTAAGAGGCACTTTTAACCACCTACCCGGTACTCCCAATGGTAGTTAGTTCCATGGGTAAAACCTTTTAATTAATGGCAAAGGACGAAGATGTCAGGTGGATGCATGGACGTACATAGTGACTGCACACATGGGGGGGGGGGGGGGGGGGGGGGGGGGGTTTGAGATAGGTACAAATGTAGGTGATTGTTTGCACAGCTCAGAAGACAGAATAGGAGGAAATACAGAAAAAAGGTCAAAACAGATTGAAATCATTCAAAAAAGTTTTATCTATGAAAATAATGATAATGACCGACAGAGGATGATAGATGTGAAAGATAAAATGAAACTGTGAGCCATCTTCTTTGGGATTTGAACCATGGTCATGAGCTTGATTGTCCAGCACCACTCTCCAGCTGACTCACGATGAGACTAGACGTGTGTCCGTGCGCTCTCGACTTGCCCCCCCCCCCCCCCACCTGGGGGGACTGATAGCCAGCTTTGGCTCCTTGTTGGAGTTTAGGGTCACCTATACCGGGTCACGGGCGACCGTGTCTCTGGTATATGGAGACCCGCCTCCAAAGAAGAGGACCGGAGGAACTGGAAGAGGAAGGAGAAGGAAGAAACCCGTGCTGGGGACAGCTCAGGAGGGAACAAAGCTGGCGGCTCAACCGCCAGTGGCGGTCCCTTCTGCGTCGCTGCCCCCACCGAGTTCTCCGGAGAGGACGCGACAGCCATCAGCACCCGCATCCCCGGACCCGCCCTACTCGGACTTGGACACAGCGATGTGCCAGCCGGCTAGTAGGTCACCACCGAAATGGACCTCCACTCCTAAAACGACGACTTCGTCACTTTGTCACCAGGATTTGTTGCTGTGGCGGCACCAAAAAGGAAGGCGTCATCACCGACCACCCAACCAGCCAAGACCAAGCCGCCGCCGGAAGCCGTCCCCCTGAAAGAGGAAGAGAACGAGGACGAGGACGAGGACGAGGACGAATGGAGCCTGGCCCTGGGTGAACTTCGCCATCAGCTCCACCCGTACATGCAATGGGACACTCTTCAACCGACCAAACTCTGGGGAGGTTTCGCTAACATCGACTGGAAGCCAATGGAGGACGGCAGCAGCTACGAAATCCAACACAAGACCTTTGGTAGTACGCCGGGAGTGATCGTGACCCATCGAAGGGACCAGACCTTTAGACAGTGCGTCTTGTTTTGGAAGATAGACAACAGGTCTCTTCACAAGATGCTCAGAGCAGTCTGCGGCCCCGGTTACTCCACGGTAGTACAGGCTCTACGCCAGCGACAAGACCAGCTGCCATCACTCCGAGTAACTCCAGGATCCCCGAGAAACCAACCTTAACTAGGACAGGTATCCTCCTTTTTGGGCTTAGTTGGACTTTAAACATTTTCGATCGAGCTTCAAAATTTCTATGTTTATTTTTTTTATAAATAGTCCAAAGCAATTTACTTTGGCGCCCGTTCAATTGCTCAAATCACCTTAAAACCTTTTTGGCCGAGCAGTCAAACTTATTTTTGGGTTTAAATTCTTAGTCCGGACATGATGTTAGGTGCAGTTATTCTCTGTAGACTATAGCTTTTTCTAGTTAGACCCGAAGGAATCGAAATTCAGCCAGTCAGAACACGGCTCATTTTCGGTGTCTACTAGTCGGTCCGCGCAGTCGCTGGACACAACTAAATTCATATTCCAAATTCCGCCCACCTCAAACTTATCCCCCCCCCCCCTTCTCTGTCCTGGACTTAGTCACTGGCAAAGGCCAGAGATTATGCCCAGGACAGACATGCTTGAAACCTTCGTGGTATAGGAGCATGTAAATAATTTTTGGAATGGAATGTCCAGCACCAAGACCAAGGTGCTCACTGTCAAGAACTCTTAACCAATTGCATTTCCCTCTATTTTAAAAGACTAGTCCAAACATCCCAGCAGCCAGTGAAAAGGCTTAAAATCTTCCAGTAAGTCGTCTGGTTCCTGATACAGACGTGTGACAGTAACTTCCTTCGTTCCCTTGAGCAACATCGTAGGACCTCATCCTAAGAGGTCAAGTTAAATACCCATGGAAAGAGAAAACAATCCAAGTTTTCTGCATTTATTTTCAACTTAACCTGACCTCTCATCAATGACAGCATTCAACAGCAGAACGCAGGTTCTGTTATCTAAGATGATATGATGAGATTACTGTAGACTGGAACGGTTCTAACAAAGTCTCATTCAGCCAAAATCCACCAACAAGGATAGCCCCCCCCCCCCCCCCCTTCCCCCCCAAAAAAAAAAAAAAAAATCAACATGAAAACAATGTTAATATTTAACATGCACCATGGTGACATCCATCAGGACAATAAACCAAACAACCCCATGTCCGCACACAATAGTTGTTGATAGTTGAAAACAATGGTACCATTAGCTCGGATGCACTAGACATCAGCTATTGTTAACCTGAAACATTAAAAAAAAAACCTCCAGCAAAAGTGTGCATAATATAGAGAGAAAAGAATAATTACTTTTTTCTATATCTGTCAGAGAGTTGGATGTGTTTAGATGCAGACATTGTTAGGCGAGAATGACCTGTGTTGACCAGAGCCAGTGCTGCCATTATCGAACCTAAGTGATGGTAACCATCTACATCTTCGATGGAGACAATTTTGAGGTAGTGGTTATGACTGTTGTTAAGTAGGGTCGCCACTTCTGTCAGAGGTATAGACCTACATTTTTATACGATTGTAGGATGGTAGAGTGGATCCATATAGATAATGTGTCCTTCATATGATTCCAGCTACAAGGTAACAACAGGCTTTTATGGCCATTCCTAAAAGTTCTTGTTCTTTCAAAGTAGAACTTAAGGGTCCATACCAGACATAAATACAGGTTTTTAACGTCATCCAGTCTCAGTATGGATGACAATGCCTGCACCATGAAATACTGGTTTGGCAATTGTTTTGTAACAACATAGTTCAAATATAGCCCCAAAAGCACTGCTGAATCTCTAGAAACAACGTTAACATCTAAAACATGAAGTTCTGAAACCCAATCAGCCATCATAAATCCCAACAAGTAAACAGTTTTCTAAAGCATCTTTGTCAACACTCATAAAACCAGATTTAAGTCCCACGTTGGTGGCCAGAAGCGCTGAATCTTGTTCTTCTCTTTACAACCATTGATCATCAAATATAATTCAGAAGCCATGGCTAACTTTACATTAGATGAGACTTCACTAGAGATAATGTCAAGGGTGGGGCTACATACAACTGAAGCCTGAAGCCGAAGTGCAGAATATTGGTGATCCACGGATTGGCACAAAGACAATCCATGTTCTTCCAATAATGTTGACATTCGTCGTTACAATCGGTGTTGGCAATATCAGATGTGTGCGTTTTAAATGGTCTAGGCAATCCGATGAGATGAAAGTCTGTTGCTTGGAGTTAATTCCATTTCTTTTGTTGACCTGATGATATGTCCCCAGATGCTGAGGACTGCTTATTCTTCATCATAGCTTTAACGGAAGATGTCATATAGGCTAACATCTCTGCACTCTGTTGAGTCAGAGCATATCCTTCTGATCATTGACTTGCATTGTGATGCCTACTAAATAGCACCATACTAGGAAATGTCAAACAGCAAATGATGCATCTTTGTGTCAATCTTTTCAAGCATCTCAGCTGAATAAGTCAATATCATCATTGTTGGTAGTGGTGACACTTGTCACTTAATGTATGCGTGTATATGTATATATAATTTATACAATGTACTCCTCTGTTGCCACCGGATGGTGGCTTTGAATGAAATGAAGTTCTATTCTGTGACAGATTTTAAGTCCATCTTGACCATGGGATATATGTTAGATGTCCAATATGGGAACTAAACAACTGATGCCGACTGAACATCACATCTAGATCGGAGGTCACAGTGACCACCAATGATTCCATAGTCAATGACTTAGCAACAATGTCCTCTTATGGTGTATCCATGGAGATCATTGGTAATGGACCTTTTGTTGAAGGAATTGGTGATCTTGGGAAAAGATGCAGAAGATCATTAATACATGAAAGCCATTCTCAAAAGGAGATCATTTCAGCTGAAACCACTTCATCTGGGGTTGAATCCGATTACACTAGTATAATGGTATCCATGGTTGACCATTCCTTCATGTAGTGTCCATACATCCATAGTGTTCCAACACATCTCGATGGTCTGTGCGGTTATCAGCTGAACAATGATGCCTGAAAGGCAACAGGCCAATTATTAGTTGGTTGTGGACCATGACGAATGGCTCCACTCTGTGTAGATGATGACGACCTACTCTGTGAATCACTGCTGTAGGTAGTAGCCCTATGAGGCTTCGGAGGTATCAGTGAATCTTTTTGAACTGGAGCATATTCCGTTGCAGACACCATAACTGTAACTGACTGCTGGGCTGGAACAGAAGGCATCATATCAACATCTCTTAATACCTGGGATTAGTTAAGATTCCAATGGTAATGCAGAAGATGCTACATTCACTACAAAAGATGAAAACATCACAATTGGAAGTCAGACACTTCCTATTAGTGACAATAACAAAACTCCCATTAACAAGATTGTTTTTCAAAATGTTGGCCAAAGCTAGAAACCCTTCAAATAAATTAATTGAAAATTTATGAAAGACGGAATCTTTAAAACACAATAAGAATAAATGTCGATAAACCAATTCCACATACGAAACCTCGACTAAACCAAGACAAAAACAAAAAGTATGTCCTGACAATAAGAGTAAAGGAGAAAGAAGGAAGTTACTGACTGGAATAGGAAGGAGAGGACTTACTGGAATATTTAAAGCCATTTCATTGACTGTTAGGATGTATGGACCTAGTCTATTAAAATAAGGGGAAATGCCATTGGTCAGACCCTGCCATGGACAGAACTCTCTTGGTTGTGCCGGACAGGCGTGTTTGAACAGTTCTCTGGTGGAAGCATGCCAAATATTACCCACACACATTGGTCAGTTAATATACCTGCACAAACAGATCTTTCAAGCACTAAAAATAATAAAACTATAATAAAAAAACCAGTAACCGAATTAGTTTGACACAATTATTGTCAAAACACTGGAGACTACTCACACAAGTAAAGACTGCCACGACTTGATCACATCTGCATACACCTGCTGTCCATACTTGAAGAAGCGTGCCATTTCTCTGCAATTAAACATGATGATTAACCAATGATGTTTTATCATACTACCATTTCACTAGTTGTGCTGTTTCAACAAGTGTTTGGGTACAGGCTATTCCAATTATCAACATTTTCATAAGTGCATAAACAGTACGATACTCTTTTTCCCCCTCTACTCCCCTTCCCGTCTTAAAAGAGTACCAAATTTTTTTTTTTTCAATTTTGCAGTAAATATTTTATTGACATGTGTTTGTCATTTTAAAGGATTAGTTGGCATGAACACCCTCAGCATTAGTGTGCATATTGATAAATGTCAATAAGTCTTTAATTCTTCATAATGAGAAATATTTTTGTGTGAATAAGTCTTTAATTCTCCATAATGAGAAATATTTTTGTGTGAATGAGTCCTTAATTCTCCTAAATGTTGAATATGCAGTAATGGACAAATATACAAATATACTGACGTCAAAAAGAAACTTTACAAGGCTTGAAATTGTATTATATAAAAAAAAACACTGTACGGTGGAATATGAAAGTATCATGAAGTTCAACATCTAAACGTCACATTGAACGCACGTCGTGATACATGCAAAGTGTTTGTACGGTGGTTTTTAAATTGGTTCTTTTCGATCAGCAATGATATTTATCCAATTATTCAAAGTTTATATATGTAAAGTTTCTTTTGGGTGTCAGTGTAGATAAACAGATACGATATAATAATGTGTAGAAAAAACTTAGCAATAATTGTATGTCTCTAACACTATGATATTTTTTCTACTGATATACTTTCCTCAGAATAAATATATGAAAGGAAGGAAGGAAGGAAATATTTTATTTAACGACGCTCTCAACACATTTTATTTACGGTTATATGGCGTCGGACATATGGTTAAGGAACACACCGATATTGAGAGAGAAAACCCGCTGTCGCCACTTCATAGGCTACTCTTTTTCGATTAGCAGCAAGGAATCTTTTAAATGCACCATCCCACAGACAGGATAACACATACCACGGCCTTTGATATACCAGTCGTGTTGCATTGGCTGGAGCGATAAATAACCCAATGGGCCCCACAGACGGGGATCGATCCCAGACCGACCGCGCATCAAGCGAACGCTTTACCACTGGGCTACGTCTTGCCTCCCATTTTGAAAGTGACAAATGAAGACATAAGTGTTTCTTGATGTGTCTGTAAAAAGAAAGAGAACTCGCCGGTTGGCGTCTTTGAGTAAGGCTCTCGTCACCTTGGTGCCGTCTGCCGCCTTTAGGACAAAGTTGCCGGAATTCAGAGCCATGTCAGTGATTTCACTGACTGCAGGAACACATCTGCCAAACACTGAAAATAAAACATAATATTTCTATAGTAAGTGTGTTATTTAAGAACTGACCGCAAATATTGTTTGGTCCATGCAAGTATGAACTGAAACAATTATAAGCACACTGTACGACTCCGAGTGGGGGGGGGGGGGGGGGGGGGGGGGGGGGGGGGGGGCATACAAAAGTGTGCAGATCATGTGTGTTAGTGTGTGTGTGTGTGTGTGTGTGTGTGTGTGTGTGTGTGTGTATGTGTGTGTGTGCGAGTGTGTTTGTGTTTGTGCGTGCGTGCGCAATTATTTTTTGGTCTATATAAGTATGAACTGAAAAAATTATAAGGACACTGTATGACTCCGCATTGAGGGTCATACAAAAGTGTGCACATCATTTGTGTGTGTGTGTGTGTGTGTGTGTGTGTGTGTGTATGTGTGTGTGAAAATTGTTTCGGTTCATCGAGATGTGAACGCAAAAACATTAGCACCTCTGGATCAATCTGATTGACATAAAGTGTATAGAAGCAGAGAAAATTTAATTATAAAGTTTGTTCTGTTTAATGACACCACTAGAGCACATTGATTTATTCATCAGCTACTGGATGTCAAACATTTGGTCATTTTGAGACATAGTCTTAGAGAAAAAAACTAAAAAGATTTCATTAGTAGCAAAGGAACTTGACAGGATAGCACATACCACGGCAGTTGATAGTAAGCTAGAATGAGAAATAAAATATGTTATAATACCAACACAAGAACCTAGAAACATGATCAGTATATAATGGCTTAACTTCGTATATGGAAGTGTTTCTATTGCAATTGTGTAATGTTTGTCAAAGTTTGCACTTGATGAGAAAAATATTTAAATTCCCACCAATTATTTGTTCTTTGTGCAGTATTGAATGAATGAATCTGTACGGTAGGTCACTAAAATATAACATATTTTTCACTTTCTTAGCGCAATATATGTTGTATGGCTTAGCTAAGCTTTCCTTAATGCTAAAATCTATTTAAAAGAATGTGTAACATATTTTTCACTTTCTTAGCGCAATATATGTTGTATGGCTTAGCTAAGCTTTCCTTAATGCTAAAATCTATTTAAAACAATGTGTAACATATTTTTCACTTTCTTAGCGCAATATATGTTGTATGGCTTAGCTAAGCTTTCCTTAATGCTAAAATCTATTTAAAAGAATGTGTAATATATTTTTCACTTTCTTAGCGCAATATATGTTGTATGGCTTAGCTAAGCTTTCCTTAATGCTAAAATCCATTTAAAAGAATGTGTAATTAAGACTTGACTGATTACTACTAATATTGTTCTACTTGCTACTGCTGCTTGAATTTCTCATTCCATGAAGACTATTTGAAAGAACATTATTGATTTCGTAAAAACAATATGAACTATAGTATTATTCATCCTGTAAAGACCATTTAGATTTGGGACAATGCAATTTTGAAATTGTGGATCTGGCAAATTTTACTGTTGTTTTCAGATTCATTTTTGTTTAGGAATATATATTTGATCTTCTAGTGTCATTTCAGTCAGGCATTATGTTTGATCATAACCGCGACTGTGTGAATCTAACCTTCACTCGCTCGATGTGCTTGCGTCGCAGGATCGAAACCACATCGGTGCATATAAAAGATCCCTTGCTGCATTAGGAAAAAATGTAGCGGGTTTCCGCTGATGACTACGAGTCAGAATTACTAAATGTTTGACATTCAATACCCGATGATTAATTAATCAATGTGCTCCAGTGGTGTCGTTAAACAAATCAAACAAACTAAATAACCTTCAGTTGTTTTCACATAGTAGCTGGCACAGTCTTCTTTTTTAATCAGATTTTCAACATCGTTCTAAAACATTTAACATAAAACTATAATTAAATCCTGTGTTTATAAAACTATTAACTCAACATGGATAAAATAAATGACAGAAAGAATTGTTAATACAGAAAATTAATTGGCTCTCTCTCTCTCTCTCTCTCTCTCTCTCTCTCTCTCTCTCTCTCTCTCTCTCTCTCTCTCTCTCTCTCTCTCTTTTTATTAAAACACTAAAATAAAAACCACAGCTCATATCTGGAGTGTCACAAATGAAAAGGCAACCAATTACCTGTTTTGACATATTATAGCCAATGGAAGCAGGGTTGGGTGGCAAACTGCCCCCCCCCCCCCCACCCCAGCCTACCCTCCCCTCCCACCTCAGAAACTGAGATGCTCAGAATATGTATTGGCCCACCAAAGTTCAAAGTCAAATAAAAATGCCTCCCACCCCACTGTCAAGTTACTGGAATCTTCTGATACCTACCTGTAGGTTATGCTGTAACCCATCATATTGGTACATTCAGATATTCCAACCAGTAATAGTATGCATGGGAATATATCATATAGTACACAGTAGTGATGTGTTTAATACACTTATTCCAAACAAGCACACCTGAATGTTATGGTGTAATTATATGATCTAGTTGATCACGTGGAATACATCATATAGCACACACAGTGGTGATATGTTTAATACACTTATTCCAAACAAGCACACCTGAATGTTATGGTGTAATTATATGTTCTAGTTGATCACGTGGAATACATCATATAGCACACACAGTGGTGATATGTTTAATACACGTATTCCAAACAAGCACACCTGAATGTTATGGTGTAATTATATGTTCTACTTGATCACGTGGAATACATCATATAGCACACACAGTAGTGATATGTTTAATATACTTATTCCAAACAAATACACTTGAATGTTATGGTGTAATTATATGTTCTAGCTGATCACGTGGAATACATCATATAGCACACATAGTGGTGATATATTTAATATACTGGTTCCAAACAAATACACCTGAATGTTATGGTGTAATTATATGTTCTACTTGATCACGTGGAATACATCATATAGCACACACAGTGGTGATATGTTTAATATACTTATTCCAAACAAATACACTTGAATGTTATGGTGTAAATATATGTTCTAGCTGATCACGTGGAATACATCATATAGCACACACAGTGGTGATATGTTTAATATTCTTGTTCCAAACAAATACACTTGAATGTTATGGTGTAATTATATGTTCTAGTTGATCACGTGGCATACATCATATAGCAAAGTGATATGTTTAATATACTTATTCCAAACAAAGACACCTGAATGTTATGGTGTAATTATATGTTCTAGTTGATCACGTGGAATATATCATATAGCACACACAGTGGTGATATGTTTAATATACTTATTCCAAACAAAGACACCTGAATGTTATGGTGTAATTATATGTTCTAGTTGATCACGTGGAATATATAATATAGCACACACAGTGGTGATATGTTTAATACACTTGTTCCAAACAAACACACCTGAATGTTATGGTGTAATTATATGATCACGTGAAAAACATTATATTAACAGGGCTTCTAGAATTTTTATAAAATCCATTAGCCATGGGATCAGTGATTTTAAAAAATACTAGCCACAATTAAGAATTCACTAGCCCTACTTTACTTTAAGTTAATACATTTTTACTAAATATTAGTAAAAACCGGATATGTCACCTAAAGAGAGATATATAGCTTAAAACACTAACACTGGGGGCAGGATATTCATATTTACAAAATAGACTTAACTACAACATTTGACACCAAAAAATCACCAGCCGTCGGGCATGGCAATAGTAGTTATTTACTAGCCCAACATTGAATATCACTAGCCATGGGAGTAGGGCTACCTTAATCTAGACGCCCTGTTATATAGCACACACTTTTCCAAACAAACACACTTGAATGTTATGGTGTAATTATATGTGTACTTACTGCAGTGATTTTGGTGACGTCAACATTATATTTACACAACATTTTTTCCTTCGCTGCTTTGTCATTGGGTCGTAGATTTAGTGCAGCCAATGTCTCCAAATATACGTAGTAAGAGCTTGTACATTGTTTTACACACACCTGCAATACAATAATCAGAGGCATTAAAGTTTGAAACAAAGATACTTTTTTGTTTAATGATACCACTAGAGCAAACTGATGGATGGTAACATCTACATGTGTGGTATTCAGAGGTAATCTGTTATATTTTTCCATTAGCAGCACACAAAAAAGAGAGTCAAAGTCAACAGCATTAAAGATCATTGATTTATTAATCATCGACTATTGGATGTCAAACATTTGATAATTTTGACATATAGTCTTAGAGAGGAAACTCGCCACATCGTTTCATTAGTAGCCAGGGATCCTTTATATGCATTATCCCTTTGACAGGATAGCACATAGCACGGTTTTTTGATAAATCAGTCATGGTGCACTGGCAAGAACGAAACTTAGACCAATGGGCCCACCAACAGGAGTCAATCCCAGATCAAGCACACATCAATAGTCTTATTCAACTTACTGTGCTAGCACAACAAATATGCTATTCAACCTGAGTCATACCTACACACTGCAGAATTCTCTCCCTTGCCGGATATGCGCAATGCTATCCTTGCACGGGCTACCTGTAACTTATTTTCTCAATTCTGCAGTCCACCTGTTAACACCTGTTAAGCTTTGGCAAAAAGTTTTCTTTACTTGTAATTTTGTGTTTGTTTTTTGGGTTGAACTTGACATACGGTTGGTAGTTGGGAATCCTGTGTTGAATTTACCATGTCCGACGCGAGTTCGTTGACAGCTAGCGCACGGAAAGTTTGTGCGCGAGATGGTTGTCTATTTCCGTTACGACGTAAAGACACACACGTGTTGTGTCCGGACTGTCGGTCTTGTTCTCAAGACCGTCAGTGTGAGATCTGCGCCACGTGGTCTCCTGACCAGTGGGTTCGGTTCGGTTCGCAGACTCAGGTTTCGGGTACCAGCAAAATCTTGTCGTCTGCTTCTGCAGTAGTCGGCAAGTCGGACTTAGTGGGTAGGTCCCATAAGTCTGTAGACACTTCGAAAAGTGTCCGAAAAGGGGGGAAACACAAGGGTGTTTCTTCGTCGGTCCGTGTTATGAGTACAGTTACAGATACTTCGGGAGCGCCCCCCCGGGCTCCTATTGTGACCGTGGTACGTGAGCCGTCTTCGTTAGTGACGGCGCCTTCTTCTGTTTGTGTGGCTTCGTCGCGGGCGTCGCCATCGTCGTTACGGTTACCTTTACAAACAGAAAGGGGGCAGGGTGGAGTCGTCGCGGCACCGGTTTTGACGACTTCATCGGTTACCGAGCACATGCACTCCGTTGTGCGTAGGTCCACTGCTTCGTCCGCAGAGCAGGTGGCCCCGACTTTGCCTTCGATTGCTGACAGTCGCTTCGGCACCTCAGCATTCTCAAGGCCCGAGGAGAGTTCTGCCAGTTTGCTTCGAACTGAGCCAGTTGTTCCGATGCCGGGATCCGTCTCTGATGGCATCCCGACCGATGTTTACCGTTGGGTGGAGGACTCATCCCGTTTGGGTCCTCCGTTTGCATATGTTTACTCCAAGGGTCCGGTAACTTCGGTAGCAACGGACATCTCCTCACAGTTTGCACCGTCTTTGGTCCCTACCTCTTCGACTTTACTCGATAGAGGACGAGGTTCGCGCAGATACCCCTCGGCTGGGGGTACTCTGTGGCCGCAAACTCCGACAGTTCCGCACTTGGCGCAGGAACGACCGTTAGGCTTTCAGGAAACGTTGTTTCGGAGTTTTGTGGAATTTTTGAACGCTTCGCCTCAGTTGGGATCATTGCTTTTGCAGACGGGACCGTCGGGTGCGGCTCCCATTCCTCCCCCCCCCCTGGTTTTCCGCCAAAACCAGCAGAAACTGCGTCTCGGCAGCAGTTTGACGATGCAGTTAGGGATTGTCGTTCGGTTCCTATTGTTTCCGTCTCGGGAGACGCTGCCCCAGGGGCGTCTCGATTAGGGGGAGGAGTCCATATAGATCTTCGGGATCCAGTGGACAGTGACCTGGCTTCAGAGGAAGCGTCGGTTGGACCGGATTCTGTCGCTGACCCAGCTCTCTCTCACTTTAGTTCGGAGGTAGAGGAGGAGTGCGATTATCCGGCGGTTCTGGTTTTTGTCAGGGACCAGGTCCGACAGGTATGCGGGGACGCTATACCTCAGGTTGAGACCCAGCCTACATTCAAGGGTGTCTCATTCGGGAACCGTTCTTTGAATTTGGTCACTCCTCGTGAGGAGTCGGGTTTACCACTTGCACAGGAGGCGCACAGTTCACTTTGTGACATTGATGTGTTGATCACTGGCAGTGATCGTATCCTGGGAGTGGGTGTTGATGAGTACCCAACGGTACTGCCTACGGGGAAAATCTTAATGGGAGCGCGCATTTTTCGTGCCGACTCCTATGAGACGTTGGGGGCGGATTTTCTCGAACATCCGGCGGTCGTTCCCGCTAGTGTCCGAGCCGCTTGTTCCCCATCGCCGCATGTGTCATTGCCAATCGCGGATCTGGAATCGTTCGAACGGCTGGCTAAGTCGATGTTCCAGGTTAATAACCATTTAGGTACGTTCCTATTTGGCTTGGATAAGGCTGTCGAGAGCCTTCCCGCGATGGCGAAAGGCTGTTTGGAGGCTGCGTCAAAAGCCTCTAAGCATATCGCTCAGTTATCTGGCCGATTGTTTGCGAACAGTCTTTTGTTACGGCGTGACCATTACCTGGCGGGTTTGAGTGCGTCAAACGTTGCGAAGACTTTTTTTTCGTACACGTTCGGTACGGGAAAATTTACTTTTCGGTCCCGATTTTAATATTGTCCTAGACAAGGATTTGTCGAGACCAGTCCCGAACACTCGACCCTCAACCTCTGGTAAACGTCGGTCCACGTTTTCGGGGTTCAAGCCTCCTCCTGTGAAAAAGGCTGCTTTTTTACAGTCGGCTCAGATCCCTAGGGTTCCTGACACTAGGAGGCAACCAGGTAACAACCCGTCTTCCGCTAAGCGAGGACGCAAACGTCGTACTGCGTTCCGTTCTCAGTTCACCAAAGGCGTTGCGCCTACGGGTGGTAAGCGGTTGGGGTGAGGGTACGTGAACGATCGGCAGTTGCTTTCGGAGGTACCGTTAGCAACCATACCCGTGGGGGGCAGGCTCCGCCATTTCCTTCGAAATTGGTGCAAGCTGCCTGGTCTCGACCCCTGGGTTCTGTCGGTCGTTCGACACGGTTACAAAATACCCTTTTCTTCGAGCCCCCCTCTTACTTCCACTCCGAGAATGCCGCCGTTACCGTCCGCGGATCGGCGCGTTTTAGTGGAGAGTATGATTGCCGAGTTTCTCGACAAAGGGGCCATCCAGAGAGTCAGTCTGGACACTCCGGGATTTTATTCTCATCTTTTCTTCGCCCGGAAGAAAAATGGGGAATGGAGACCAATCCTAAATTTGAAGCCACTGAACGTCTACGTCGATGTTCCTTCCATGAAAATGGAAACGGTTCATTCGGTCCGGAACCTGCTTCAAATTGGGGAGTGGGCTGCGTCGATCGATCTGAAAGACGCATACCTCCATGTCCCGGTGCACAAGGCGTTTTGGAAGTTTCTGCGCTTCCTGTTCGACGGGAAAGCGTACGAGTTTTTCGTTTGCTCCCGTTCGGTTTTTGGCGACGAGTCCCCATGCTTTTACACGTGTGGTAAAAGCGGTGGTAGGTCATGTTCATTTGTTAGGGGTTCGAATGCATACCTATCTCGACGATTGGTTGATCCCAGCTTCGTCGCAACAGGAGTGTCGGACCAATGTCGGGTTGGTTTTGGACACGATCCTCCAATTGGGTTTTATTCCCAATCGGGTGAAATCGGAGTTAACGCCGGCTCAGATTTTCACATATCTCGGAGTGGTCTTCGATCTTGTGGTAGCGTCGGTTCGTCCCACCGATGCGCGTATCCACAATTTCCAAACGTCGGCGCGACGTTTGATGGGGGAGCAAAGTACTACGGTACGATCTCTCCACGTGGTGTTGGGCCACCTCGAATCTCTGGCCTCATTGATCGTGCAGTTCAGACGATTCAAACGACCACTCCAGTGGCATTTGTCCCCACTGTGGGATGGTCACGATTGGGACACGATAGTGCCTCTGGGCCCATGGTTCACTCATCCGATACAGGAGTGCCTGTCGGACAAGTGCATGTCCCTATCGGTTCCGTTGCACCCCCCTGCTCCGGATCTGATCCTGTTCACGGATGCGTCGCTGCACGGGTACGGGGCGCATCTGTTGGATCAACACATTTCAGGGGTATGGAATCTCTCCGAGAGGAAGCTTCATATCAACTGTTTGGAGATGGAGGCAGTGCATCGTGCCTGTCTTCATTTCCTGTGTGTTCTTCGACACCGTCGAATTCTGTTGAGATGCGACAATACGTCGGTAGTGGCATATCTCAATCGTTGGAGTGGAACCAAATCGGAGACTTTGGGTCGCAAAGCTCTTGCAATTTTGGAATTCTGCGACCAACTAGGGACCACTCTGTGGGCGAAACACATTCCTTCATCGGTGAATGTGTTAGCAGATGCCCTCAGTCGACATACCCCTGTTCAGACGGAGTGGATGTTGAACAAAGGGGTGGTCGCAGCGGTTCTTCGGGTGTGGGGCAGTCCACAGGTGGACATGTTTGCCACACGGTTGAACAACCAATTGCCGGTGTTCGTGTCCCCGGTACCGGACACATTGGCGTTGGAGTACGACGCGTTAAGTATGGATTGGACGGGACTGGATTTTTATGCCTTCCATCCTCCTGTCTTACTCGGCAAGGTGTTGACCAAAGTGGTCCAGGAACCTTGTCACGTGACGTTGATAGCTCCTCTGTGGGTGGCGCAGCCCTGGTTTCCACAGCTCCTGTCACTGTTAGTGGCAGTCCCGTTCCGGTTACCAGTGTTGTCCGATCTACTCAGCCAGCGACTGAGTCAGACGGTGTGGCATCCGAAGCCGGAAGTCTTCCGGCTTCACGCGTGGAGGTTATCAGGGCTTCCTTGCGACGCAGAGGTTTTTCGACAAGAATTGCGCATCTCGTCTCTTCAGCAAAGCGCAAATCTACCAAGTCGGTTTATCAGTGTCATTGGCGTATGTGGGTTCGTTGGGCGAACGCACGGGATTTCGATCCCTTATCGCCTACTGTCAACGATTTAGCGGAGTACTTTCTGGCGTTGGTCCAAGAAAGGAAACTTAAAGTCACGACAGTGAAAAGTCACAGAGCTGCGATTTTCACTACTCTTAAACAGTGTGGATGTCGTGACTTTTCTACGAACTTGGTGTTGCATGATTTACTTAAATCATTACAATCCACGGTTGAACGACCTTCCATTATTCCGAAATGGAATGTCTTTCTGGTGTTACATGCTCTTAAGGGTGCGCCTTATGAGCCGTTGAGGTTTGCTAGTCTTCGTGCCTTGACGTGGAAGACTCTGTTTCTGGTTTCACTGGCAGCTTGTCGTCGGATCAGTGAGATACATGCTTTTTTGCATGACTTGGTTGATTACAATTCGGACGGGTCTGTCACTTTACGTACCGACCCTATTTTTGTTGCTAAAAACCAGTCTCCGGGGGAAGAGTTTCCACCTACTGTCATTCACAGTTTATCTCGTACACTGTCATCTGATAACTCGGATAGACTTCTTTGCCCGGTGAGAGCATTGAAGTATTATTTGGAGCGTACGAAAAACCGGCGGCAGGGTAAAAAGAGATTGTTTATTTCTTATACCATTAGGCCGGGTGATGTCACAAAAAATGCTTTGTCTCGATGGATAGCAGCTACCATCAAGCTAGCATATGAGATGGCGGGTGATCATGTGTTACGGAATTTCTCTGTTAAACCACATGAGATCCGAGCCATTTCTGCTTCCCTGAATTTTCATGATTCATTAGATATTATAAAGGTCATGAATGCAGGGGTTTGGAAAGGACGGCACACTTTTGACCGTTTCTATTTCCGGGATATGGCGGTTGGTCCTGACGGTACGCATAGGATCCAAACAGTCATTGCGGCTCAACACGTCGTGTCTGTGCGCAGGGCAACGGAAAGGGGTCGACCTCTTTTCCGTCCGACTGCCATCGATTCACGTTTCGGACATGTTTAACACTCCACCCTTTTCGGAGGGATGGGTTTTTTTGTAGTGTTGTCTACCGTTTCCTCTCCCTGGGGAGATGTTTTTCCTCCCTTTCATGGGGATGAGTTTTTCTTTTGGGAAGCCCCTTTTTATTCCCAAAAGTTTTTTGACTCCTTGTTACCGTATGTCGTGGTTCGTCCTATCTCCATGTCATTACTTCAAAGGAGCTTTTTGGGTACGGGTAAGTCCTCTATTTTCTTACCTCCTCCCATTAATGTTGAATTCACGTGCTCTAACGGTGTCATTGCACGTCCGTTATAGCATATTTGTTGTGCTAGCACAGTAAGTTGAATAAGACTATTAGAAAATTTGTTTCTAATTTTCATTATTATTCATACTTACCTAGTGCTAGCACAACAAACTATACCTCCCACCCACCCCTATGAGGCTTTCCCTCGGTGGGTGGACTTTGAACCGAGAATGAAGTTACAGGTAGCCCGTGCAAGGATAGCATTGCGCATATCCGGCAAGGGAGAGAATTCTGCAGTGTGTAGGTATGACTCAGGTTGAATAGCATATTTGTTGTGCTAGCACTAGGTAAGTATGAATAATAATGAAAATTAGAAACAAATTTTCTAAGTAAGCTCTTTACCACTGGGCTA